>NC_053126.1:31250082-31500082 GCF_010015445.1 Perca fluviatilis | reverse complement strand
TCAATGAAACTGTGACTTTGGAACAATTACCATGATTTCAAATTCCTTATAACCAATTTGGTCAATTTCATAAACCTCATTAAAGCCAATACAGATGTTTACAAGGGTTTATAATGTTCCTTTTTGGGGATCCAAACTCTCTGTGGAGTTGTCGCACCACAATTTATTCACTTTGTTTTAGCTGTGAGTAGCTCATTCAGGTCTATTATGTGCTCAAGTGGGAGACAAGTGTCCAGCAACACCACACTGACAAATGAGAAATGGAAAAGAGACCCTTAAAGGTGGAAGTGAACTAGTTTATATAAGAGCTGTGTTCAAAACAGTTCCTATAACAGTAATAGTTCTTTATCTCCGCTGTTAATTTCATTCACTATATAGTCCACTAAAAAGATAACCACAAAGCTCAGCTATTTGAGCGTACATACGATGTACCCATAGACAGTAAAATAAATAATAATAATAATTGGACACAGCGACGCCATATATTTCGACGGAGACCAGTGAAGTCACTTTTCCGGTGATGCCTGAGCGTTACTGCCTCCAACTGAGCTTGAAGACGTAGATGTGACGTGAGCAACCTGTCTGAAAGTTGGAAGTCTTCTGGTAGCTGTGCCAAGAGAAATCTCAATCATTCCCAATCTTGCAGAGACGGAGAGCGTAGGTATATGTAAGGAGATAACATAGGCACAGGCTAATTATTGCTAACTAAAATGCTAGTTAACATTAGTAATTAAACATAAACAGCTAATGTAAGTCAAAACTTCCTGTGAGCTTCTCCTGACTGTACGGTAATTCCTCTACAATGCGACAGAAAGTCACGTGGTTGTGACACAATCGTTAGCCTATTTTTACAAAAATGGCTGCTAGTGGGTCATAACGTGAGATACAAGGTAATGGAGCCTTTTATATATTGTCGTGTTTCTTTAGAAATAAACAATGGACAAATACAGTCTTTAAACGCTTCAGATGTAAAGTTATTCGCTATCAAAGTAACGCCAAAATGAATGGCAGTCAATGGGATGCTAACGAGAGGTGATGCTTGTTAGCCTACAATCTCCCCATAGGAGGTACGTTTTCCAGATGCTCGCTTACCCCCTTGGATGTACCCTACATTTTACTCCAATGCAATGCAACCGCGTCAAGTTGCAATACAATGCAACACGGTCGTGTATTCCCGGAGGAGAGGAAGAAGTAGCAGAAGCACCCGCGAAAAACTGAAAAGGAAAATTGGAGCGGGCTTTCATTTCTGAACGGTGGAAATGGAAGATGCAACATATATACATCCTTTTACTTTCCTCCTGGGTGCTCGGTTTTGTTTCAGGGACGTATTAGAAGTATTTTTGTTTCAGTTTGTTTACATGATGCTGAGCGCGCCCGTCTCCGTCACACAAATAATCTTCTACCGACGCAAGTCACGCAACAATGTGTTTTTTTAGTGAGTGTCTGAAATCCGAAAAAGTGTGTCAGAATGCAGGGGATGACACCCAGACCCCCCACTATGATATGGCCCCCGATCCTGGCCCATACGTATGGGCCAGGATCGGGGGCCATACAGTGGTGTAGTCTACATGAGACTACACCACTGTTCCCTATATAGTTCACTATTTAATAAACACTATATAGGGAAGAGTGAGTGAGTGAGTGAGTGAGTGAGTGAGTGAGTGAGTGAGTGAGTGAGTGAGTGAGTGAGTGAGTGAGTGAGTGAGTGAGTGAGTGACTGATTGAGGGAACGGTTGCGAACACAGCTAAGGTGTAGTCGGACTACGTGTTAATAGCTGTTCTGAACAGCCACACTCAAAGCGGAGTGAACAGCATGCCATTCTTTTCATGGATAACAGGATACACTGTGGCTCACTCTTTCCTGGGAGAGATGAAAAGTGTCACACTTTGATTGATACACATGAGAAGTGACAGTGACACATGAGAAGTAGTTGTGTAAAGAACGAAAAAGAGGGCTAGAGAGGGAAGTTCCAACCACACAGCTGACCAGCCACTGAGTGAAGTCGGTGTGGATGGTCTGCACATCCTGCACAAAACTGTACAGCTTTCCAACTCTAAAACTCATATCATTTATTTATTTTTTACATATTTAGTTATAGTATGTTGCAGTTCTGTGCTTTCATTTTTTATTGCTTCTTATTAGAAATGTTCTAATACCATTTTTCCTTCTGATACCGGAATATCGGCTGATACCAAGTACCGATCCAATATCCGAGCATTGAACTAAATATAATATATATCATAATTTTTGTTCATCCGTATACTACTAACCCTGTATGGATTTGATATGATTTTTAGGGTTAACGTGGTATCAGATTGGGTCATAGACTCGCAAACTCTCCTATACCGGTCCCAGCATTTTAAGCAGTATCGGAGGCATTTCCCATACTGATATCTGGTATATTTGTCCCTCATGCCATCATACTCTACAACTCCTCACTCGGGGGGGAGGAGGAAATAGGGTAAAGAGGATAGAACGAACAGAACAGGAAGGAAGGGAAGGAGTGGTTTTCTCATTCATTCATTCACTCATTACTCATTCACTGTGCAATAAATTAATAATCTACTCACATACATACCTGGACACTCTAACTGCTCTTAACTACTAATTTATGCTAAATGTCATTTATTTAAATGTCATTAATAGCACAATACCATACACAGTCCTATATATCTATATATCTATCTTTATTTATCTGTAGTTTATTGTTGTTTACTGTCTGTTTACTTTTTGTAAAAATATTTAGCTAAAGGTTTATTGTTATGCTTATACTGTATTAATAATATATATATATATATATATATACACACACACACACACACACACACACACACACACACACACACACACACAGGTATATTTTTATTGTACGCACCAAACACCAATGTGTAAATGTAAAAAAAACTACTTGGAAATAATTCTAATTTTCATTTGTTGTTTGACCACCACCACCACCACCACTCTATTTTTGGGTCTGAATACCCGGAAACAGGGAGGTACTGAAGTGCAGGATGACAAACCAGAATTAATATATTTTCTTCCTTCTACAAAGCAATAAATACAAAGCCAACAAGTCTTCTGACTGCACCGATTGGAGAGACAAATAGCAGGCAAGGAACACATATCCTAGGAACTCTCCAGGGTGCTGAACCTGGGCACACCATTACATGGATCATGGTAGGGTGAGACACCTGTCAATGAAGTAAACTGGCTCCCAAAAACAAGACCTTTGCCACCACTTTGCCACCAAGACACTCAAGTCACTTGGACTTGGGTCAGAATTCTCACATCACCAAGGACTCATGGCTTCACTTGGAACTACTGATTTGGAATAGTGTGAAATCCTCTCTAAGCCAAAAGATTATAGAAAATATATTTTATTAAAAATAAAAGTGCGCACCAAATGAACCCTTCATGTCCTGATTACACATATACTTTAAATGAATTTGACAGCATCAATCATGTATCACAAGCAGGAGGGAAGGTACAGATTCATTGCAAATTATTGTAATCATTTCACAGACACCTGTTTGCTTTCAAATGTTATGCCCCTAAATATAAGGTTTCTTTGGGGGCCAATAAAGATGCACATATATGAATAAATGAATGAATAATTGTATTATTGTGTCATACACACAAAAAAAGTTATGCCCAACCAAAACAGGCTTTCAAGATACCATTATTTATAGCAAGGTACCAGATACCAGAATAGCAACATAAATTAAAAAAATAAACCATCTTATCTTTTTGGCCATGCTTTAGAGACAAAAATTTCAAACTTATATACATTAAATCTAAACAACCATAAGTACACCAGAACATTTCAGGATTTTGAACAGACAATTCATTTAAGATGGGTGTTTGCTGTAACATAAAGCTCATGACCATAATAATGTTTGATTTGAATATAAGTTCGTTATTTTGGTTTTAACAAAATGTCTTTTGACCATTTTTCTTCAAATTTTACAAGGAACTTACTTCTGATTGCGTTCATGCTGAAGGTTAAAGTATTACGATATCAGAATCAGAAAAGGTTTTATTACCACAATAAGTACACTTGGAATACACTTCGAATTTGCCTTGGTGAAAGGTGCATACATAATCAAACAAACAAACATATTAAACACAACACAAAAAACAAACAAAAAGCAAATATATACATACAAATGAACTGTTGCATAAGAAAAAAAGGCTGAATGGGTTAAGTGCAAAATAGCAAAGAATATACAGTAAAGTACATGCAATAGGTAGATGTAAGGTCCAGGATGAAGGTTGGTGTATATCTATCTATACAGTATATTGCAATTGGACTTCTTCAAAAACAGCAACATGCATTGGCCCAGAGAAACACCTTTTTATTTGTTCTGTTATCTGACATTATTCCACAGCCTTATCATTTCACATTTTCTCCTTATTGAACCAGGAATCCAACCCATATCTGACATATCAACTTGAACCAGGCATGGATTGGTCATCGGAAGTACCAGGAGATTTCCTGGTGGGCCGGTCTATTTGTGTGGGCTGAATGGGACGCACAACTTTTATTTTTTTGATCGGACCATAGAGAGAAGAGAGATCACATGATTGGTCCACTTGTGTGTCTTTCATGTGAACATTGGCCATTCACATCCTTGGTCTTTCACTGACCAGCCCACAGAGAGGAGATAAATCACATTATTGGCCCACTGGTTTGTCTCTCATCTGAACACTGGCCAATCACATCCTATTAGGGACCACTGCCATCCTACCGTAAAGAGAGAGCGCATTTAAGTCACGCCCCCATCGGCAGCGAAAGTAACTCCACAAAGTGCCAGTAGTGATTTTTAGCATATCAAACGATTATTTTAGCACCCTTGTCTACCAGAGAGGACTTGTTAGCTGTTAGTGAGGTAATGTTAGTCATGTTTTAGCAAGCTAAGGCACTTGCAAACATCGTACTATAGCTTTCTGATTTATCCACCTTCCACAATAACACAAATGCATTATGTGTGGAAAATGCAGCTTTAGCTTGATTTACAGACAGTCACTTGCCCTAAACACCTCCGAACCTCATTATCTAAAGATATAGCTACTCGGGATGTTATTGCCCTGGCCTCCAGCACTACTGTCAGAAATCTAGGAGTTATTTCTGATCAGGATATATCCTTTAATGCCCACTTAAAAGAAACCTCACTGTAAAAACGAAAATGTTGTGAAAACTCAAAATTTCAAGGCAACTTACTGCACTAGATTTTTGAGTTTTGAGGCCAACTCAAACTCCTACGTTTTGAAAATAGTTCAGCCAACTAATAATGTTTTGTTCAAATAATTAACTTTCATATGCTGTGCCAACTAATAATGTTTTGTTTAAATAATTTATCTTTCATAGATGTAAAAACTTAAAATCTTAAGTTTCACATACTAAATAATTCAAAAAACAGTCATGTCAACTAATTATCTTTTGTTCAGATAATTAACTTTTGTGTGTAAAAACTAAGTTTCGACTTCTAAAAAAGCCCCCGTGCAAAATAGGGGCCCATCTAAAGCTGCTGATCTTGCATCACTTGACATAAAAGGGCCACTAGTGAAGTGATGCGCCGCAGAATACTGGCTGAAGGAAGCCTATTACTGCTCAAAGTCTAACACTGCAAAACTCCAGCTCTTCTTATCAAACGTAACAGTCACTTACCTCATGGTTACAAATGTAAACCAGCACAACAATGACAATTACCAGGCAACAAAACATTACATTCTAAGCAGACACGTTTAATAAACGGAATTCATAAAGTTACATTTGTATTTCGAACAAACTGCAAACTTTTCAGCAAAGTTTGACACAACCATTTACTGCCTTGCATCATGGGAATTGACCAGCCAATGAACCACCTGACTGCAGTACGCAAATCGGAGTTCAAGGCATAGAGCAGGCCGAAAAGGTAGGCAACTGAAAACCCCTGCAGAACTGCCCAGGAAACCCTGTTTTAGCGTGGAGCATGAAAAGAGTAATTGACCTGGCCTCAATTTGAGTCTAACTACAATTTCAAAGTGGCGCCACCATACATTTTGAAGTGAGACCAACTTATCACAATAAACTTAATACAGTGAGTTGAAGTAACTACTTTAACAAAGTTTATAATGCAATTATGTGTTTTTTGTTCTGTTTAATTGAAAATCAAAGTAAGATGAGCAATTTCAAGTTCTCGTTTTTACAGTGCTTAAGAACAGCCTTTTTTCACCTTCGTAACATTGCCAAAAATTAGGCACATCCTGTCTCAAAATGATGCTGAAAAACTAGTCCATGCATTTGTTACTTCCAGGCTGGACTATTGTAATTCCTTACAATCATGTTGCTCAGATAACTCCCTTAAGACTCTCCAGCCGATCCAGAATGCTGCAGCGCGTGTTCTGACAAGAACTAAGAAAAGAGATCATATTTATCCTGTATTGGCTTCTCTGCATTGGCTTCCTGTAAAATCCAGGATTGAATTTGAAATCCTTCTCCTGACCTACAAAGCTCTAAATGGTCAAGCACCATCATATCTTGAAGAGCTCATAGTACCTTATTGTCCCACTAGACCACTGCTCTCCCAGAATGCAGAGTTACTTGAGGTTCCTAGAGTCTCTAAAAGTAGAATGGCAGACACCCTTCACCACATTTAAGAGTAAACTTAAAACTCTCCTCTTTAATAAAGCTCATAGTTAGGGAGTGAGGAGTTGCAGCGTTCGCTTAGACCGGCGGGGGAGGGTGTATAGCTCCAGACATGGCACCCCTTCTTTTCTCTGCTTCTCTTCATAGTCATCAGATTCATCTACCAACCCTTATAGAACTGGCTCAGGTTTGCCTTGCACCAGCTCTTAATTATGCTGTTATAGTTTTCCTTCACACTGAGCTCCTCTCTGCTCTCTCTTTCCATCTGTGTGCATCCATGTCCCAGAAATGCTTGTTACTAATATTCCCCGGAGTCCTTGTGTTTTTTTCACCCAGCATGTTTCCTTGGATTAGGGTGGCACCTAAATCATGGTTGCAGCTGTCGCCGTGGTCCTGCTCTGCACCCTGCTATGCCCTGCTACGCCCTGCTATGCCCTGCAGTGCCCTGCTACGTCATGAACTACTACAACTACTATTTGTAGTCACTGTTCCATTATCTTTATTGTGACTATTATTGCCACTGTTCATCACACCCCCAACCGGCACCGTCAGACACTGCCTACCAAGAGCCTGGGTCTGTCCCAGGTTTCTCCCTAAAAGGAGTTTTTCCTCGCCACTGTTGCACTGAATGCTTGCTTTTGGGGGAATTACTGGAATTGTTGGGTCTTTGTAAATTATAGAGTGTGGTCTTGATCTACTCTATCTGTAAAGTGTCTTGAGATAACTCTTATGATTTGATACTATAAATAAAATTGAATTGAATTGTATTTTTTACCATGCTCCACCCTCAACCTTTAGCCAGGCAGCCTTTTTGACTCAGTGAGTACATTATCATGCTCTCTTACTTAGCCTACCACTCAGTTAAGTAGCAGTAGGATAATAGGGGCTGGAATGCAGGGTTCAGCCAAATACTAGTGAATGTTAAAATTGTATTTAATTTTGGCTGGTGAGTTCAACAAATCTACCAGCCACTTATATTTTACCAGCATTTGGCTAGTAAATGGTGCTAATTTTGGACCCTGCGTTGAAGGGGAATGCAAGGACAGGTGGTGTCTGGCCGATTGTGGTGGGCTGGGTCTCAAAAGTCCAGAGCTGATTTTTTACCCCAGTCCAGCCCTGCCTTGAACAGCCAAAATAGGAGCAAACTTATGACCTCCTAAAAAAAATCTCTGTTCTGAACAGAGACTGCAGTAGTAGATTATTTGACAATTTCTTTGGCCACGTTTAACATGAAAATTCAACATTATAACATTGTAGATATGACAGAAAATACGGAAAAGCGTAATATGTCGCCTTTAAAACCCCAAATCCCAGATGCATAAATTAGTATGGGGGAGACGCATGCATCATAAAGTGAATAAGTAGAGTACCCAAGGTCTTCACATACTTTAAGTTTGTTAACAACAGACCCCAATGCTCTTCCAGCTGAATTGGCGAGAGATTTAACACTGGTTTCATACGTTTAAAATTCATCAAGAGTAAAACTAAAAGAAGAACATATACTTTATTTATCCCTCTAGGGTAATTCAGATTTATATATATGTGGCTGAATGTAAAATAAAGTGGATTAAATCATGACCGGAGTTAACCTAAATATGAGACACTTCCAATAACGAGTGCAAAAATGTCCTCTGTCTAAAGACAAGATGCTGCTTACAGTTACTTCACTCGGGTCAGTTCTGTAGAGGTACTGTATTATAAGGCCCTTTTGGGTGAATGTTAACTTTCCCAGACAGCATGTCGCCTGTGTTTGCTGTATTTCTAGTTCTGAGTACGGGCAGGGGTTGTGTGGCAGTGGGGAGACTTCCAGCTGTAAATGTGTGGGACAGTCTGAAGGTGAAGCCGTTAGAAAACAGCATCCATCCTCCAAATGAAGCATGACAAATATTTTCAAACTAGAAGAGCTGTTATTTCGCGCTTCCAAGTGCTGAAGTGTTTCTTTCTCACATTCTTTATTGGGTTTCTGTGTTTTCTTTTCCTTCAGACACGGCCTCTGGATGGAAATTCACACTTTACATTCTCATAATTTCTCACTGACTGCCACTGAGGTCGACACGAAGAACAGATCAGTCGCAAATATTCCAGTAACAATCACAAGAGGTCATAGATCACTGAAGCATGAAAGAAAACAGAAAAGATATTTCTGTGCGCTACAATTAACATGGCTTTCATAGGTGCAATTCGTAAAAACAAGGAACATGCGCACACACACACAAACACACACACACACACACACACACACACACACACACACACACACACACACACACACACACACACTTCCTGAAAGCCAAGTAATAAAAGTTTCAAGCCGATAATCAATTATTCCCAAATTAATAAATATCCTGTCTTGTTGGAACACACCCACTCATCCAGCACAGCACAGCACAGCACAGCACAGCACAGCACAACACACACACACACACACACACACACACACACACACACACACACACACACACACACACACACACACAGAGCCTCCAGTGTGTTTCAGTGCTGTCTGTTTGACTTATTTTGCCTGCTTTAATGAGAAATATCGCATTACCACACGTACTGTGAGCAGTGAAGGTTGGATGGAGTCCAGGCTGAAGAACGTCTGAAAAACTGAACCCAGAGCTGCGCCAACATTACTTTTCACAAGCATGAGCAGTGGTGGTAAGTTGTAGTGGCCGGTAGTAGAAGCACTAGCAGTGGTGGTAGTACAGGAGGTGTATCATTTAAAGCGTAACTCTCGCAAAAATGCAACCTAGGGTCTTTTTGTGAATGTACCCGAGTCAAACTTTCGTTTAAAAGCATAATTAGGACGGAAACGCCACTTTTAAGATTTACCATATTCTCGTTTTCGGTCAAATGGCCTTTTGTGCTAGGGGCACTACTATGATAGGAACAAAATAGCTATTTTTAAAACACTAAGAAGGCTCGACACAACATGAAACGTTGCTCCTTCGAGCAAAGTTTCATGTCGTTAGTGCAAAACAATATTGACCTTGTTTGAAAAAGGAGCCTCATATAAGAATGACATTTCCTCCTATGAAGTCCGTTCATTCACATTCGGAGATCGACACTTTTTGACTGAGAAGATGGCGGATAGTGTAAACAACAACTGCTACAGTGAGTTGTTAAAACCTTTCTTTTTAGTAAACTCTGTGTACATAAGCAATGTTCTCAATGCTCGAGTTCATGTGTACAGCCCCTGGTGATACTTCGAGCAAAGTTTCATGTTGTGTCGAGTCTTCTAGTGTCCCCCCTGCGGCAGCCTAAACACACTACCCCCATTCAAAATGAATGGTATAGTCATAGTACGCACAAGAACTGCCACAGTTCATATTGTGCTCAGACAGGAGCTCATATTTACATATGGCCAAATCCACCACAAACACAGACACACACACACATTCTCACACAATATTCACAGTTTCACACAACATCCAAATAATGTAGTCATATCTGTAGTGACTTTCAACAAAACTAATATATCTAAATAAGCCAGTGAGCGGTGTAACGTGTTAACTTGTTTCGGACGCGAAACAAAACTTCCGTTGCGCTGTACTTTGGATTCGGCGATCCATTTATTCCCAGTTCTATACACATGCTCACTGTAAGGTTCCAATACGAGTCATTTATTGTTAATAAACAGTTATTGAATTAAATTACAAGAGAGGGCCGAGAAAACATACAGATGTAAACTGTATTGTGTGAACACTTCAGTTAGTATTGTATGCGGCGTTTTCTTTTGCTTTTGTGCAAATGTTCCACCAAAACAAGTTCCTTCCCGAGACTATTTAGCAGAGCCACCATCGCTGCGTCTGGAGCTTAGCGCCAACCAGGATGATTGGGATTGGTTTAAAGGTCCAATCTGTAGGAATTTCTCCCATCTAGCGTTGAGATCGTATATCACAATCAACTCTCTCGCACCACGCAGTTAGGGTAGGTAGGTAGCCTTCACACTTCAAAAAGCCTGTCTCTTGCTCTTTTCAATATCCTTTTTCTGGGCAAAGAAGAGGACTCCTGTTCCTGAAAATTTGATTTTGAATACGTGCATGAGGTGGAGTGGCAATCGGGAGAGTCAGGAATTTAGTTTTTCGAGGCCGCTCCGGTCGGTCTGATCTCCCGCTCCGGCCGCCACTTCCCGCTGGTCAAACTAACCTGTACGGTGGGCCGCAGCAGCCTCATATTTCCGAACATCCATCTCTCCCCCGCCACCCGAGTGCCAGTGGTCTACGAAATTTCCCGGTAGATTTTTTTGTCCCACTCTGCCGCAGAATGTATTAAGATAAGGTGTGGTCCTCCATGTTTCCTTCTTCAATCTGCCAAACTGCGGAAAACGCGAAAGGCGGAGCAGTAGCCTATGTCCTGTTTGTCCCTTACTGGCTAACGTATTTCAAGATGGCGCATGATTATGGAGCATCTACATCAGTTCATGCGAATTCAAACGTAAAATTTCAAGCCAAAAGGAATACTTGGAATTAATGGTGGTGGTAAATATTCATGAAAAAGTTTGTGAATGGGCAACACAGATTTTGATGATGAACAACTAAACACGTTACACACTGGCCCTTTAAAGAAATTTAAACAACCCAGAGCGTTTTTTTCTCCTATCCCACAATGCATCTGTGGTGTAGCCAGACCTTATTTCACCGCGCTGTGGAGATAGGGCTGTCAATGCAAGACTACTGTACTCTTGCACAGATTGGGGATATAACATACATGTCCACTAGGAAGTGGTGTCACATTTAGAAAACCACAATGTAAAGAACATATACAGTAATCGGTGTAAACAAACCACTACATCCATAAAACAAATATGAAAGAATTTGGATTTAGCCTAAATGGACACAACAATTAGACTTAGACTTAGACTTAGACTTCTCTTTATTGATCCTTTTGGGATGACTCCCGCAAGGAAATTAGATTTCCAGCAGCAGATTTTAGCATCTTACAAAACACTCTTTAAAAAGATAGAAAAAAATACAGTATAAGAATAACAATAAACTTTTAGCTAAATATAGAGAAAACATTATGATAGGATACAGGATGTTGGACCAACATGCAGACATGCAGGTCCGCACTACGTGTTGTTGAGATTCGGTAGGTGTGCGTACGTCATGAGAACCTCTGCGACCTACAGCTACCCTTAAAACCCTGCTCTGCGTACTGTAGGTTTGCGAAGACGGTCACGTATATCTTCTCAGAAGCATGATTCCACGTTAAGACTGCACCTGAGTCAACCCACAGTACCGGTCCAAAACAACTTCTCCCATGCCAATTACCACTTCAACACTGCAAGTCAAGAACTGCAGCTAAGTTTCTCAATCCAAGTTGTTAATTCATCTTTAACCAGGTGTGTTAGTGCTAGTGACGACAGAATAGTAAATAGGATCATATTGTTGACAATTTTCAGTTATCTTAAACTGAAAGAGAATGTGTTGATCACGTGTCGGTCTTCATTAACTGAAGTTGAACGACGGTCATTTTTCAGCAGCAGCAGTACTCTGAGTACCACGGAGCTGTGTGTTGTTAGGTGTGTGTGCTTGTGTTTATGTCTGTTGTTGCTTAACTCAGCACAGCAAACACACACACACACACACACACACACACGGAGGCCCCCTCTGGTGCTGTTAAGTGAGTCCTGAGTGAGACTGATGGAGGTCAAGACCCTCATACACACACACCACACACACACACACACACACACACACACACACACACACACACAGACACTTAGATGTACAATGCTCACAATACTGTGTTCAGCATTTCAAACGTGTACAGAGGCAGAAATAAACACACACACACACACACACACACACACACAACACACACACACACCACACACAGCGTATTTACCCCTAGGCTGTACAGTCAGACCCCCCACCCAGAGCTGCAGCTGTGCCAACTCTACACACACACATACACACACTCTCCCCTTCTGAGTGCATGCTGAGTCTGTGTGTGTGTGTGTGTGTGTGTGTGTGTGTGTGTGTGTGTGTGTGTGTGTGTGTGTGTGTCATAAACTCGCCAGGCAGGAGAAACAAAAAGCCTCATGTCCGCCTGCAGCGCTCTCCTACCTCCCTGTGTCCCTGTGTATCATTTTTATTGTCTCTTTTTCATCCTCGTCACGTCCGTTTTATCTTCTTCAGCTACAAACAGGCAGAGCGAGAGATGGATGAATGATTCAGAGGTGGAGGGAAAGGAGAGATGCGATTGTCTTTTTTTTACTCGCCACTTTTCTACTCCACAACTCTGAGTGTAATTCCAGTTTATTTTATTTTCAATTATTTACATCTTGTAATTAAAATAATAAGTTTCGGGGTAAATTAAAACAGTAGAGACAGACAATGTAGTGAAGATAATAGGTAGATGCTCAGTCTGGACGCTAGTTCTGGGTTTATCACCAGGTTCACTCAGGTGTGTCGGCCAGAACACATGAAATGAATAGCTGAGAGATGGTCCTGTATTTCTTCCTCATTTGTGTGTGTGTGTGTGTGTGTGTGTGTGTGTGGTTTCTATAAAGAAAGAAACTAAATAGAAATGAATAAAGGAAACATATGTATACACAAATTCCTCCTTAGCAGTAATATACATTACCAAACGTGATATATAAACAATAATCGGAATGTAATCAGAACATGGCTATATATCTCTTAAACTCCAATAATGTAAGCAGAGAAAAAGGATTCAAACCTATGGGATTGTCAGACATATTCTCCCATCTGTCATGTTACCGCTAACACTTCTTTTTTATCTATGATTAAAGCCTCCAACTAACTAACCAGCTGTCGTTAAAAACCCGGAACGGATGCTATGTTCCGTTCGAGCTGGAAAGGCTTGATAGAGAAGCCTCGATAGCGGTACAGATAACAATATTTAACACCTTTAACTTCTTATTTTACTCAACCATAAAGTACTGAACAATACTAACAACAAGTAATACAAGTATAAACATGTTTAAACACAATGTTACACATTTTGACGCGACCTGATAAGTCAGGTGAGCCAAAGGCGATAAACTAACGTATATGAAAGTGGATATAATGAGAACAATGGTCGCGTAGCGTAGCGACCCCTTAAAGGAGAATTCCGGTCGATTTCACCACGTAGCTCTGTTGTTTGTAAATTTGGAGTGCTGACAGTAGCGAGAAAAACGAAAACAATCGGTGCTGCCTACTCCTGCTAGCTTTAGCACCCAGGACACTGAAACAGGGCAAATTTTAAACGTGCTTTTAGCCTCTTACCATTCAAAATGTTAAGAAATGTTCGAAATGTCATTACAAGTTCCTCCCCACGTGAAGAGATTCCTTCTGAGTGAACAAAGTGAATCTGACTGCAGGAGATGTGAAAGAAATGCATAAATGTGCTAATTCAGCTCTGTTTAGTTCCGGAGTTGAGACGGCAGTAAAACAGTGCTTAGGGACCGTCTACAAACTACAACACCGAAAAGAGATACAGCAAAAAATATTTATTAATTTAATGATTAAATAAGTTAGTGTCTCCAAACGTACCTCAAATTTATTCAAAAATAAGCATATGCCTATTTTTTAAAATATTTTTGTATCTCTTTTCGGTGTTGTAGTTTGTAGACGGTCCCGAAGTACTCTCTTGCAGTATCAACACCGAACTTAACAGAGCTGAATTAGCACGACTTTCATGCATTTCTTTCACATGTGACTCAAACATCTCACATTTACCAGCAAAACGTACAGCGAAAGGCCGTGCAAAACATTGCAGACCGTCCTGCCAACCTGTATACATTTTAACATCAATGTATGCTGTAAAGATTTTTTACTCTAAAGTCGCTGAAAGCTTCTGCTGTTTCAATCCTGTCGCTCAATCTCTGCAGCGGGCGGGGCTGCTGCTCGGATCCCCCACGACTGACGCGTGCACACACACTAACACACACGGTGGATGCACGAAAAACCGGAGATGAGACATACACAATGACCTAAATTGAGGACAGCTACGCTGTGCAATGATAAGTTAAAGTCCAATAAGTACTTTATCAAACCGTATGAATGTGTGTCCCAGGCCAGGATAGAAAATGAACTAACAATGTAAGGATCGACAAGCCACTGACACATATGTTCAAATTTGATTCATTCAATAAATTATAATTTTTTTTCTTAAATCCACCATCCATTTTCATGTTATACCAACATTTGCAGCATCCTGAGCCTTTTTGGTAGGGTTACTAGGAAAACTCAGTAGTAATTTTATTCTCCCCAAAACAAGTTTCCTTTTTATTTTTAAAGAACTATAAAAAAAAAGAAATTGCAACTTTTTTTTTTGCAACTTACACTGTCTCTCGCAACGTTATTGCAACAAAAATACAAAAGACATCTCAACTTCTATCGCAATTTGTTATAAAAGCTCCCGCAAAATCAGGCATTTTGGGCTGCAACAAACTCAAAAAAAGGGCATGAAATCCTGTAGGGACTGAATAGCAGAAATAACAGCAGGTTTAACAAAGAAATACAACATCACGAGTAATGCAGCAGATACGTACGTAAATGAGAAGACTAAGTGTCTTCTCATTTACGTACACTCTGAAGAAAGGTGCTGCTCACAACTACAGTCCAACTATCCTACTGCTTATTAACTGTGTGACGTCAGCTGTAATATACAAACCAGCACGCGCTTTGGCTAGCCTGATATGTTACCAGCACTGAATAAACAGGACTAAACGTGAAACATAAAACACAATATGGTCAATTGTACTAAATAACAGCAACACCAACATAACTTTGGGGCTTTTCTACAGACAGACAGATAGACAGACAGACAGACAGACAGACAGACAGACAGTATGGGCTGTGGATTTTACTGTAATTCCATCCATAGCATTTAGTTGACCTGTCTGTACTTTATGCATTATTACTGTTATTTTAATTGTGTATTGTGTTTTTAATATGTATTTATGTCATTGTAAAACACTTTGTGATTTTATCTGTAAAAAACTTACTTACTTATTTACTTACCTACTTACCTATTTACTAGTCTGTAACCTATGGGTGGTGTAAGATCAGAAAAGAGTTAACAGGGTCTGAGGTTTGAGGGTGCCATATGCAATACTGATTGTGAAGCCATTTGAGGCAAATTTGCAATTGGGTTATATAATTAAAATTGACTTGACTTGATTTAAGCTCATCCAAATGTGGTCCCTTGTCCTTTGTTGAAGTGAGCTCATGGGTCTTTACCCTGTTTCCCTCACTGTAAGCTGCTCTGGATCACCACAAAAAAAATGAGTCAAATATATAATGTAAATGTGAAATACTGATTCAGAATGTAATTAAGAGAACTGGACAATGGGGCTTGTGGGTCAATCTCTGCTCACACAGCATCAATCCAGCCCTATTAGCAATGACAAGAGGGTAAAATCCTAATATTGTTACCAATACTGTTATGCTATTTGTCTGACAAGACATCAATAATCTGCCAAGCTGTCAATTTTTCTCTCTCTCTTTTTTCATACCTTTCCTTCTATAACACTGTATCTTTCTCTAGTTTACATTGATGCCTAATGTTAAGGGTGTTGGTCGTTTGATTTCCTTTTTCGTCTTTCTCTCTTTATGTCTCCTTGATTTCCAATTGCCAGCAATATTGGTCATTAGTCAAAGACTTAAACAATAAACGAGTGTACTTTTGGTCTGGGCTGTTTTTCGTTTTTAGTTACAATGAACTTGTTACATGAACAATGCTGTGCACCATACAATGATATTTTAGACAATAGTGTCCTTCCAACTTTGTTGCAACAGCTGTTTTAGTAAATTAAACTATCATACTGGTGGCCACATACTTTTAGTCAGAAAATGTATCTTTACATTTATCGCTTCTTCTTTATCAGTTCTCTCCCGACCTCTGTAGTTTTTCAAAGTAGTTACTGAAACATTTATGTTATGCCATTTATTAAAGGCCGTCACCTGTGTCCCTACCTGTGGGTTTCGTTCCATTTTACCCTCCCTCTTTGTCTCTGTAATGCTGTTACTTATCCATTAATGCCATTCATTTTGGGAGGTGTCCATGGTCTTTGCCCGGCTGTCGATTTCTGTCCCATTTCTCAGTGCCTCACTCTGATTTACAATATTGCCACTAATACAGTTGTGTCATTAGTTCTCCACCTACATGTCGATTTCTCCTCGCCACTTGGAGGAGTTTTTAAGAGAAGATTATTGATTGGGCACAGACGTCAATGCAGATCAATAGTTCCCTTATGCACAGCTTCAGGTCGGATCAGGCAGAGGCCAGACAGGGAGGCTTTTAGAGCCCAAACTGAAGCTGAAAACAAGTCAACGTTCTCAACATCAGTTAGTGTTTTTTTTCTTAATCTTACCAATTTCTTTAGCCTTACTATAAATATACTCAACCTAGATCAAGTAGGGATTACACACACTGACTCATACTGCTGTCAGATGCTCTTGTAGTTCTTCCATGTGAGACACTGTTCTCCAAAACATTTTCTCAGAAAATGATTTGCACTCCGGGCAGACTCAGGTCAGTTTGGAGCGCTGAGTAAAAATTGAAAATTGAAAATTTGCAAACCAGCAACAGCTACAATGAAGGATAATTAAAACATCTGAAAGGGAAAAGCGTATCTAGTAAAACTACAAACACACTTACGCTATACAGTGTGATCATTAGCAAATGGAAAGTTTAAATACGGTAAGTGCAAATGGAAAGTAAGTAAAGTGTTAAACACAATAAGAGTAGTACATAGTGGCCTTTATTTTAACCTCCTGGGTTAGTTATTTGAATCAGTGTGATCTCATACACAAAGTGGTTGTACTTGAGTTGATGCTGAGCTAGGAGTTCATTTGAAGATTTGAAATTACTATAAGATGCTATTAATTAGAATAACCATCTGCAGCCATGCTAGCAGCTCTGTAAGCATTGCCATAAAGAGCCAAATTCTAAGATAGATTTGTTTTCCTTAGCAGTCTTGGTTAAAAGTAATGTAAAACATGTAAAAGAAATCTGTAGTGGTTGGTATGGCATAATGGCCAACATGTTAATCCCTTTGTTCTTCATGGGAGGGAAGGAAACAGGAATGACTCAGACGAGTCCCCATAAAAGGTGGGGGAGAGCTTACCTGGGCTTTTCTTCCTGCACTAAGACACACCTGAGAGAGCAGGTAAGGCCAGCCTTTGTTAGGTGTTTGATTTGATACCCCATGTCATGTTTGGTGAGGGACAAACAATTGGAGTGATTGCTTATGCACATTAGCCAATAAATAAGATTCCAGTCACCTGCATCTCTCAGTATAGGGAAAAGGGACTATTCTAGCTTTGAAAGTTCTAAACAAAGACACCAGAGCCAACCACTGTTTTTCCCAGTTTAAGATTTTTAGTGTACTTTTAATTAAGCTGGGCGGCTGGTTTTTTTTCCTTCTTTTATGGGGTTTCTGCTGTGTTAAGGCCCTTACACACCAAGCCGCCGCCGGCCGCCGACTACTGCCGCCGCCGGCCCTCGTCGCCTTTCGTCTGGGCCAAAAAACTGCACTGGAACACACCGCACAGACTACAGCCGACGGCCAAGTTCCACGCAAGTTTTGCGCATGTGTGCAAGGAAATAACTCCCCATACCAGCAGACGGCGCTAATCGGATACATTTGTTATGATACCCACAACAAACAGCGGCAGAACCGAACAAAGCCTACGGTCCCTCTGCTTCACTCCCCACCGGGAAGACAGCGGTACCGGGAGATGGCCAACTGGACTGTGCCTCTCCTGAGCTGTCATCCGTTCTCTCAGCAAAGAAGTCTCCCTACAGTGGGAAGCCGAGCGGAGCGACTGAACGGCCAGCTGCTGGCTCGTTAGCTAACATTAGCTTGCTAATTTCACCCACCCAACATGCCTTCATCATACACTGGTAACCGAAAATTAGCCAAACTAAATTGTCACTCATCTGGCGATAGCAATGTGCTTTCCTATGATGTGACAAGAGCATGTGAATTAAACATTAAATTGTTACATTTTACTAATTTAGAGGCTGGCTGGCCGGCTAGCTGGTAAGCTAGCTTGCTTGCTAGTGGGGTAAATGTTTAGCGATGCAGAGGGCGCAGAGAGAGAGAGAGAGAGGTCTATCGGTATAGGATATTAGTCTATTAACGATAGTTTATTTTGTAATGTATTAAAAGACATGTTATTGTTAAATAAATATGCCCAAACAAGTAATGTTAGTTATGTATATCTCGTTGTAGGCTACATTTGATAGCTTATGGACATAATGTGCAAAAATAGTTATTCAAATAGTTTGAATAGTGTGTTTTTAGATGGAACATTCAAACTTAATTTTTGACCAGTTTTGGCAGCTCTATGTGTATTGGATTGATCAGATGAGATGATAAATAAAGGAGCCTTGGGTGTGCCTGTCACAGTTCGTCGTTTTCCTCACTCTTGTTTCCAAGCTGAACAGCCAATCAGATGAATTGGTTGTTCAGCCAGTCGGCGGTCCCAAAAACAAGCCGACGAAAGCCCAACTAGGACCGACGGCCGACTGCTTGGTGTGTCAGGGCCTTTAGAAGGGGAACCAAACCATTCTGCATGCGTGTTTCAAGCTAACTTAGTATGCTGTCAATAGGCAATTTGAGTGTGTAAAACAGCTTGAAGTGGCTTGTGTGTCGTGTTGGGTTTATTTATAAATTGCCTCCATATTTTCTGACAAATTATTGTGTTGGCACTTAACCCTACACTTGACCCCATCCAGTTTATTTGAGTTTTTGATGGTTTATGAAGTGGCTATACTTTCTCTTCCTGATATTGTGATGCTAATAAAATCTATATTTTTTGTATAGCAGTCTCTGGTTGGGGTCTGTGCATTTGATACCACTTGGTTACATTTATAATACTTTGGATTATGACTAAATAGTGTAAAACTAATAACACTACCATCAACCTTAGATGCACTGTACTTATAAGCAAGTGGTAAGCATGCAAACCTGCATGCAAACCTGGTGACCATGGTTAACAGAATACCTAGTAAATATCAGCATGTTTACATGTAAGTACAGCCCCAGAGGGCAGCAACCTGGCTGTAGAGCAGGGGTGTCCAAACCTGTTTTAAAGAGTCCCAGATTTGATATTGTGAAGCTGTCCAGGGGCCATGGTCCCTTCTGACATTTGTTTTCAACAATAAAAGTGACATACAAATGCACTGATCTATAACAATTTTTATTTTCATTGTCACAATTATTATAATTTTTTTTTTAATGACAATGTAACACACCACTCAGACATGAACACATTTAAAAAAAACACACACACATATATATCTGTAGTCAGATAACCAAACATACTGTATGGTATACCTTAAACTTGAAGTTGATAAATATATTAACCTCATGTTCATTTTAAACATGACTTATTATGTGTAATGCAAAGTTTGATAACATTTAAGTTTACAACATATGACTCTTGCTCTTGTCCGTCACAAACCGAGGCTGCGGGCCGTATGAAATCTGGCCGCGGGCCGTGATTGGCCCTCGAGCCGGACTTTGGACAGGCCTGCTGTAGAGTCTTAGTGGTGTTTTGTTTTTTATGGTTTTGCAGAAATATTTTCAGGGTTTGTTAGCCTGGAAACCAGACAAATCGGCTAGCTCATGTTTCATTTGCTCTGGCAGATTCGATTGATCATAGCCCTTGGAAATCGAAAATAAACTCAGACTTTCCAGACTAAAGATGCATTTGCAAAGTGTGCCCTAAAATCTACATATTATACTATAAGTCATGTATATTTAACATTTAAATTGTCCATCCTTTTTAACATTGTAAGTTCTGCAAGTCTTTTGTTATTCATCCTCTCCACTGTCTGGTCTTTTAAATGTCCATTCCCCCTCTCGCTCTTTCTCTCTTTGTCTCTCTGTCTTTCCGTTTCTCTCCCTCCAGGAAGCGGAGGGTGTGTTAGGCAGCTAATGGCTGGGGGCTTTTTATTCCTCCCAGCCTCTAATGTGACTCCCCCCCGTTGTGGCATCATGATGGAGTGTCAGGTGCTGCTGGCTAATTTCTACCTCAACGTGAGTGTGCAGGAGAGGTAGAGCGGATGGGTATGAATACTAAACAGCCCAGCTAATGATATCTTTTTTCTGTGTGTGTGTGTGTGTGTGTGTGTGGGTGTGTATGTGTGTGTGTGTATGTGTGTGTGTGTGTGTGTGCAGCAGCTAGCTAACGATATCTATTTTCTTAGTGAACAAGCCCACTGTGTATCTCTGCGGAGGCAACTGCTGTTTTCCACCTCTCCTGCTGACTGCACACGCGTACACGTGCGCACACACACACACACACACGCACACACGCACACACACACACACACACACACACACACACACACACACACGTATTACCATAAACATTCATCCTGCTCCCACAATGCATTTAAGGAGCCTGACAGAAAATGGCTGTGGCTATGAATGAGTGATGGTGAGTCTCAGTTGGCACGAGGTTGTGAGGACATTTTACTGAGCAGAATGGATGTGTGTCTGTTTTTTTTCTCAAGATATCGGAGGAAGCAGAACAACTACATCTATATCTTATTGCTACAACTTGAAGGCACCCATTTTGCAACACCCACATTTAAACATGGGGGTAACGTGGGAACATTTAAAAGCCAAATGATACCATTCTATAGTGACTGGTGGTGGAATTAATGAAATGTTATTAGAGCAACACAAAACCAATAAAAAGGTATGTCAGGATGGGTTAGATCAGAAAAAGCTCAAATGTGATTTGATTGATTAGAATTTGTTTTATTTTAGATCTCTGGAAGGTGAAGACAACCTGTTTTGCTGTGTAGGAGGCCGTAGTAAAAGTAAATAAAAATTCAAGTGATTGTCTAGCGGCAACACGCGTGCCATGACATACTTGCTTCTCATACACAAGTTGCAGCTACTCACGGTCAGAAACACCGGTGAAATACACTTCTGGTTCACAGGAAAAAAACACCAAGAGCAGACTTTACAATTAGGCAAGGTAGGCAACTGCCTGGGGCCCCCAAATAAAAGGTCCCCATACTGTACAGCTGTAGATTTATTTTGATGTTTAGACATGAAAGATATTGAATTATGTTACTATTCTAAGTCATTGTACCCTGAAATAAGTTACAGAAGGCACCCAAAGCTGTATACTACTGATTTACTACTTCCATGGAAAACATTGTACTATGTTTACCTCACAGAGAAATGTTACTGCACGTTGCAAATTCAGACTTATACAAATACAAAAATTAGAAGCAAGTATGATGCATTATTATTAATTAAACTGTTGAGCATTATATAAGAGTTGAAATCCCAACCTTTTTTATTTATATCATTTATTTACTTACGTATTTTTACCTTTTTTGCATCAGTAAGGGGTGATGGTTGGGTCCAAAATATGGAGGGACAATCATTTACATTTGTATTATATTTTTATGTTTTTTTACACCAGCTGTTCCTTACAATAAACTAGTATTGACTTACACACTTGTATTTGTGTGTGTAAGTTGTACATATATGACAAATGTTTCTTTATTTATAGATTTATTAAACAAAAAGGCTGACAACAGAAGGTGTTCTAAGGCAGGCAGGAAGGCAAAACGAAGTCCAAAACACAATCCCCAAAAAAAGCACTTGAAAAAACAGACGACACAGAAGGAAAAACCACAAGAAAGGAGCGATGCAGGGAACAACACGATGAACGGACAACAGTCAAGGAAAGCACGGAGACTAAACACGCAATGTAACGAGGGTAGTAACGAGAGACAGGTGACATGAGGGCTGAGGAACAGGTGGAACACATCAGGGCGGGGCAGACAACCACAGAGGCGGGAAAACACAAGGCAGGAAGTACAACAAGACATGACACAGGAAGAACAGACACTACAGTCTACGTAAAACAGGAAACTGAAGCATAAAACATACACACGGATGGAACATGGTAAAATCCAATCCACTTTATTTATATAGCACAATTTTAAAAAACACAAGGTTTCCAAAGTGCTGCACAAAAAGATAAAACAGAAATAAGTAGAATTAATAAAAAACTAAAATGCACAATAAAAATATGCAAGTATACACCTAAGATCAACACTACCTGGTGTTAAAAGCCAAAGAAAAGAGGTGGGTTTTTAGAAGAGTTTTAAAATTAGACAGAGAGGAGGCCTGTCTAATGTGCAGAGGAAGTCCAAAACGGCAAACGCTCGATCCCCTCTGAGCTTAAGCCTAGCTTTAGGCACCATCGGGAGCAGCTGGTCAGCTGACCTGAGAGATCGGCTGGGAGTGTAGGGGTGCAGCAGCTCAGAGAGGTAAGGTGGGGCAAGGCCATTCACGGTTTTAAAAGCAAATAAAAGAACTTCAAAATGAATCCTCAAATGGACAGGCAAACAGTGGAGTGAAGCTAAAATAGGTGAAATGTGCTCATACTTGCTTGTGCCAGTTAAAAGACGTGCAGCAGCATTTTGTACCAGTTGAAGACGAGCAATGGAGGAGCCCCTCCATTGCTCGTATAATTGCTCTATATAATAAAGTGCATTACAGTAATCCAGCCGAGTGGTCACAAAGGCGGGGATTACTGTCTCAAAGTGTTCTCTGTGAAGGACTGGTTTGATTTTTGCCAGCTGCCTTAACTGGAAAAAGCTAGACTTCACCACAGCTTTAATCTGGCTGTCAAATTTGAGGTCTGAGTCCACTTTGGTCTTTGGGTCTTTTGGGTCTTTGGTGAGAAGTGCCACAAAAGACCAGGACTTCTGTCTTTTCTTCATTAAAATTTAGAAAATGTAATGACATCCAAGCTTTAATGTCATGTAAACACTGTAGCAGTGGGTTAACGGAGTAGGAATCAAACTTTTTGAGAGGGGACGTAGATCTGGCTGTCCGCATAGCAGTAAAAAGAAATGCCATGTTTCCTGAGAATGGAACCAAGTGGGAGTAGATAGAGAGGAAATAAAAGAGGAATACAGAAACACATGAGACAGTAAACAAGGAAATAGGGAATAAATTAACACAATAAAACAGGAAAAACTACAACTGAAAACCACAACCATGACAGTCTGTTTAACTCTAGCCCTTTGTATAATTGGACACTGATGTGAAGGAGAGATGTTTAAAAAAACAGATGTGTCTGTCCTACTAAGGCTTGACCCTCTCCTGTCTCGCTTTCTCTGTACGACACACACACACACACACACACACACACGAACACTACTACCCCTGTGTCATGACCTTTAGCCTCCCCTAGTGATGTCATTCCTTTGGCCTCAGGGAAATTGACCCCCTGGAGACACGGATACAGGGGCCCTCTGTGTGTGTGTGTGTGTGTGTGTGTGATTGTGTGCTTGTGTGTGTGTGTGTGTGTGTGTGTGTGTGTGTGTGCGTGCGTGCATGTGTGTGTGTGCCTCAGTTGTGTACATGTTGTTCTGTAAGAGTTGTGCATGCGTGTGTGTTCAGTATGAGTATACATCCTTGCTCTGTGTGTGGCCCATTCACACACAGGACCTGCTGCTGTCCCATAATCAGATTGTCATATTCCTAATGAAATTATCCAAAATCTATTTCAGAGTATGACTGATGGAGAACAAAGTCAATCTGTCTCTTACGCACACACACACACACACACACACATGCACAAAGGGATTCTTTTTCTCTCATCATGGCTCATGATCTCCCTCTCTTTCGAATGTATGTGATGTCAAGCTTGCACACACACAGATGCACAGAGGTTCTGGCAGATGCATAAAGAATTTCTCTCCTCTATCTCTCACATACACACACACACACACACACACACACACACACACACTTCTCAGGATGCCGTTTATCACTGTGGCAACAGCAGCAGACTGGGAGGCTGACCTTTCACCCCTTGGGAGGTCAGGTCCCAGGGGTCGGCATGGCAACGATCCCTGATTGTTGAAAAGAAAGACATGGGCATCTGGCTTGGAACAAGGAAGTTCTGTGTGCATTTTTTTGTGTGTGTATATGCTATACATATACTGTAATATATGTAGTATATGTATATGTACTTTGAATTGTTGATTAACACATTTAGCCCTTGTCAGAGTTAAATCCGTTTCTCTCAAAGTTCCATCAGGCCATTTCACTCATTAGTGGACCCAGGTGGCAGAAAGACAGAACTGTTTGCACAAATCAGGTGATGTGACAAAATGAAAGGGCAGGTTTGCCCATCTTTTCTGTGATGTTTTTGCAAATGGAAACCACGGGTATAACAAAAGCAAGGCACAGTCCAGTGAGTGTTGCCCTCCTATGAAGTTAAGGAACTCACAAGAGATGGATTAAAAAAAAGAATGGTCCAAATCAAAGCAGCAGAAGGTAATATTTCTTTTTTGGCCTAACACCAAAAACACTGTAACATCATGCAAATCGATTCAATCTTTTTCTGGGACCATCCCTGCCTCCTAAATGCCTACTTCGAATCTCTATAGCTCCAGTTTGTAAAACAGGGTTTCTGTTAAAAATTCTTTAAGTGCTCATATTATGCTCATTTTCAGGTTCATAATTGTATTTAGAGGTTGTACCAGAATAGGTTTATGTGGTTTAATTTTCAAAAAAACACCATATTTTTTGTTGTACTGCACATTGCTGCAGCTCCTCTTTTCACCCTGTGTGTTGAGCTCTCTGTTTTAGCTACAGAGTGAGGCATCTCACTTCTGTACCATCTTTGTTGGGAGTCGCACATGTGCAGTACCTAGGTAAGGACTACTAGCCAGTCAGAAGCAGAGCATGAGGGCGTGCCACGCTAGCAGCTACAAACATTATAACGTGTGTTACAAAGTGAAGAGCATTTGTCTCTGAAGTAAAGGCTGGACTACAATAGAGCTGTTTGGAGCAGTTTGTGAACAGTGTTTTCTGTTGGAGATAGTAAGTCCCTTTGGGGTGGACTTTGGGCTTTTTCACTTTGTAAACCTATAACGTGCACAAAAAAGATATATAACACAATATAGGAAAGGGGAAAAGCATAATATGAGCACTTTAAGCCACAAGCAGAGAACACCCCTATGACATCATCAGCCTTATATCTTCAAACATTGGATAGCTCCCTTCACTGCCACAGAAGACCTCATACCACTTTACACAGGCTGAGTACAACTCCTGTAAAGAATTAGCTGAACTTCATGTGTAAAATCGGTGTAGTGCCTTTTTTATGTTAAAGCCAAATGACTTAAGTTGGACTTCCCCAATGGCTACTAGATGGTAGTCCTAAAAAACTCTATTGAAGTGAATGAAAAAGGTATAAACTCAAATATATTTTCTACACAGGAAATGGATGCAAAAGCGCAATGTTGGTCATTACTGAACATCACTGAGCTTTACACATTTCTTAGGAAGGAGGAGACTTCACTGAGAGCAATACGCTGGTGTCACTGTGTCTGTCTATTTAATACATTTCTGCTGTTCCCTATCCTGCCCCTCTCCCTGCCTGCAGTAACCCTGGGCTTCCCATCATCCTCTCTTCCGCATCCCCTCATTACCCCTGCAGTATAAAAACTGTCCCACCTCCGCTCATTCCCCCCCAGATCTCCTATAGTGCTTCCATGCCGAAGTGTTCCAGCCTTCTTTCTCTGCCTGATGTTGCTTGCCTGTTCCGGGCCCCTGCCGGCCACTTTTGGACTTTTTGCCTGCTCGCCTCGCCCCTTGTTTGGTCCTGTTTGCAAAATCATGAGATGAGGACTCGTCCAATACGGACCGGATTTGATACTGGGATAGACATGACATACATAGATGCATGCAATTAGCACAGTCAGAAAGAAAAAACCAAAAGGAAACCCAGCAGAGCTCAAAGCTTAATGCAACAAACTAGTGTTTTGGTTTCGTGTTTGAGATTTTGAATTTCAACAACACATGGTTAAACATGCTTAAATACATACATATACATGTTATTTGACTGCACAATTAAAGCCCTTATGCCTACACAATAATAGCCCCAACTTTTTTGTTGTTTTTTGGATTGACAGCACTGCTTCACCCCTTACTGCTCCAGCACCCTATGTGTCCTGCCAGCTGTCCGTCACATCAGTTCCCATCGATGACCCTTTCCCATAACCCCTTCCTCCCACACACACACACACACACACACACACACACACACACACAGACAGACAGACAGTGAGAGAGAGGGGCAAAGATGGAAAGAGAGAGAGAGAGAGAGAGGCTGTTTTACTAAAATGGTGTCAGTGTTAGAAGTATCAATCAAAATGACAGAAAGACGGACAGGAATTACACACACGCACGCACGCACGCACACACACACACACACACACGCACACACACACGCACGCACACACACACACACACACACACACAAACAAATACACACACAGCAACACACTCTGTCTCTGTCTCTCTCTGTCATGCACCCATGCAGACATATAATCACTCCCACTACCACCAAATACACAAAAAACACACACACACACCCTTTCTGTCTCTTTCTCTTCTCTCTCTCTCTCTCTCTCTCTCTCTCTCTCTCTCTCACACACACACACACACACACACACACACACACACACAGAGGCAGCCAGTGTGAGTATGAGTGATGGTTGCAGCCCGTGTCTATCCATTACAGCGGTGTGGCTGCAGACAGGTGAGCAGGCTGATACATGAGCAGGGCTTTATCTGCACTCACCGACTCCCCACACCGTTTCATTCAGCGGCTCGCAGTGTTAACAGCCCCCCACCCCATCCCACTCAACACCACCTTCATCTCCACAAAGGAGAGATTTTAAAACTGCAGCTACAATTTAAACATAATTTCATCATCAGAATTCCATATTAATGGTATGTGAGGGAGAAACATGAGGTGGCTGTTATCTGTGCTCCACACCGGCCCGATCACTCACTGCTTTCTTTAATCGGTAATCATACACGCACAGCAGGTGAAGAGCTTGTTTCTCAAAAGTACGTATGTTTACGTGCGCAGTTTGAGAAAAATGTTTTAATTAAAGGAAATTAATTACCTTAAGTTCATAATTCAAGTGAAAGTACAGAGTGCTTTCAGAGACAGCGCTCGCAGGCAGGATGAAAAAGTAGCTTTATTTGTTGGGTGTCACCGTTGTAAGGGATTTATATGCCATACCGAAACCAGACTTCTCACTCAATCATGTTTAATAAACTAGCTTTAAAATCCTTTAAAATGTTACTTTTGTGTAAAGGGCTCCTAGACCTGATGATTAAATGCTTGTATTGTCGGATTGCCTGAGGAGGCATCACTTTTTTTTCCTTTTTTTTTTTTCAGACTGCAACTCCATCTCAAATTGAAACATGTATTACATAGAATTCGAATTGCTATTGTAAAGGGTGTTTTAGCACTAAAAAGTCAATGTGAGAGGGTCTGTGTAAGAGTAAACTGTTCAGGAAGTGATCTTATAATCGATCTGTATAAGAATGTACATCCTTTATTTAAATCATTTGGTAACCAAATTAACTTTTTCGATCACCAACCAACATTGCAAGAATATTTTTAACGTTACCAGGCAATCATATTCTCCACCAGCCACGTTTGTTTGTTTTTTCCTAGTCTATATCCACGACTTTCCACTTCCGGGATTGCTCCGGTGCCGCCAGAAATTCCGCCAGATGTCTCTCATTTCAGTCGGATGTCTGTTACCTTCCTCTTTCTTTGAGTTGTAATTTTAAACTCCGGTGGATTTCTGAGGACTATAGTTAACTGCTCCTCAGAAATCCAGACAGCTAGCTAGACTATCTGTCCAATCTGAGTTTACTGTTGCACGACTAAAACAACTTTTGAGCGGCACCGTGGCTCTGTCCGGCGCTTAGTGGCGCCCATGACGATTGTGATTGGTTTAAAGAAATGCCAATAAACCAGAGCACCTGTTTCTCCCATCCCGGAATGCTGTGTGGACTTGCCAGAACCCTCCTCCGCAGCACTGTGGAGGAAGGTCTGGCAATCCTAACTAACTTCACTACTTAATTTCACAGTATACATATGCATACATGTATAAGATGAAGTAATGTTCTATAACTTAGTGTCACTCACCAGAATAACATTGTCCTCTGTGGGTCCATGTAGTGATGATGATGCGGGATGACATCACCAAAACTGTCCAATGAATGAGTTATCTGTCAGTCGGCTCATTTGTAATAAGTCATATGTAAAATGTACAGCAGCGGAACTAAAAATAAACAATGTATCATGTTCCCTTGATCTGGACCAAATGAACTGAAGGAGTGGGCGTGAAACTGGATTGTCTACAAGTTTTTCAAAACTTGATTATGTGCACATTCAAAATTACAGCGTAAAAAACATGAACATGTACTATTTATTGTCTTCCTTTGTCGGTCTCAGTTGCAACTACTCCCAGCCAAAATAGTCAAGCACATTTTTTTATTTTAACACACAAGCTATAATGTGTTAATTGGTGACCTTTAAGCCCGAGACACACCAAGCCGATAATCAGCTGTTGGACAGTCTAGCGAGGTCAGTGACTCAAGGCTGTTCGGTGTGTCCCATGCCGTCATCTGTCTGAGGAGCTGTCGGCGTTCATTTTGGCCGACCTGACATGTTCATTCGGAGGCAGGGCAGTCGGGACTCACCCGGAAATGGCGAGTGGAATGAGCGTGACTAGAGTCTCTCAAAATCTGACGAAAATCTTTTAAACTGACCTTTGTTGAGCTGAAATGAAGACAGATTCAGCAACTGAATGCTTAAAATGTTTTCAGAAACACGTTTTGGTGAACTATTTTAGTACAATATGAGATCGTATTCTGAACAAGCCGCCATGACAGTCTGGCTTTGAATTTCCGGAGAAAACAAACCCATGTGACACGTTCGTCCAATTGCCGGTTTTCATTTTTTGGGCAACAATATAGATTAGCTGTTATGGAGACGTATATTACGTCTCGTCACTTTGGTGTGTTCTGTGGCACTTTTTGGACCAACACGGGGAGACTGATCAGTCTGACTGGCTTTTCTGCCGAGGGTCGGCCGTCTGGTTGGTGTGTAACAGGTATTAGATGGGCTTGTAGGCACATTTCTTACCTTTAAGCCCAGTTCAGAACGAAGATTAACGACGAGACAAGTTGAAACTTGCAACTGCTTGCAACTGCTTTGCAACTGCTTGCAACTGCTTGCAACTGCTTGCAACTGCTTGCAACTGCTTGCAACGCGTCGGTCTGCAGAGTGATTAATCGGCGAAAACACGTTTCATTTCCCTGGTTCACAGCTTTGTCCTAGGCCCTGCCTCTCTTTAGTCACTCTCTAGCTCGCTCTACCGTACGTGCTTGCAGACGCACGCTGAGCCTCCGTTAACAGTTTGGAACAAAAATAAAATGGATTATGGATCATTTTATTGTAGCTGACTTTACAAGATGACTTTGCTATTGGCTGTTGAAACAGGTGATGTCCCTTACGTTCTAAAACCAGCCTCTGGAGACTGGACCAGTCGCCAGCTGTGTTGTAGCCAATTTTGATACGTGCGTGTATAGCCGTGTGTGTGTATGTGTGTGTGTGTGTGTGTGTGTGTGTGTGTGTGTGTGGTAGGTTTGTTCGCTAGCCTACATCACCTGAGCACCTTTGTGTGTATATGTGCTAATCAGAAGTTAGAAAGGGAATCCGAGATGAGAAGGGGATGGAGGAATTAGGATCTGGGAAGCCTCAGCTGTGTGCGAGTGATGTTGTTAGATCTCGTCTGCTCGTTGTTAATCTTTCACAGTCAGTCTTTTTGTAGGTGTTATTAAATGCATTTATAAAATAAAAGGTTAACCTTAAGACAATGGCGGACCTCATTATTTGCACCAGCAAGGGTTGGAAATGGTTTCAAATTCCCTCCAGTGGCATTAGACCAAACCAGACTAGCTGTTTCTAGTCTTTATACTATGCTAAGCTAAGCTAGTGGCTTCATACTAACAGTAGCTACAGACACGATAGTGTTGTTGTTTTTCCCCAGAGCATATTAATTAATAATGGATTGATTCTTGTTTTTGTCCCATTTCACAGTGACTCTGTAAGCGACTCAATCAAAGCAAAATGTGTTTTACAATCTCGTAAAGAAGAGGACAAGAAACATGGAGAGGAGAGAATCAAGAAAGAGACGAAGGAGAGGGAGAGAGGGAGACTGAGGATCAGACAGAAAAAGAAGGGATGAAGGGGTGAGAGTGAGGCGAAGTAAAGTCAATTCACAAAAGATTTAAAAAACATATGATGCACACGCACACACACACACACACACAGAAGGTCTGTGCAGTTTCAGGTTTTGGCACACACCTCCTTTTAGTGTAATGGATGGCAGTGTCACAAACCAAGCACTGTTTAACTTCACTGTAGGGTGTGTGTGTGTGTGTGTGTGTGTGTGTGTGTGTGTGTGTGTGTGTGTGTGTGTGTGTGTGTGTCTGTGTGTCACATCCATCCATCACACCTGAATGGCGGTGATTGCTGACAGGAAGTGCCCGTGGCCCTCCTGCTTCCTGATTGGCCAGTCCCTGTGGGCTACCAGCACTGGGGTTAAATTGTGAGACTAAAAATCACAAGTACATGAAATTAAACAAAACATATGAAAACAGTATTGAAAACGTCAATGTTGACATTGGTTTCCTATTCGTTAAAAGTCAAACAGTTACCACTCGCTGCCACTTTGGGATGACAATGTGAGAATATTGTGGGATACCTTGAGGAAAATATTATTTTCACAATGGCTAGCCCACATTTCTTTACACTGAGTTCACTTTTTCAAAACTGTTCGCACAGTTCTCTTTAACCACATGCAGCTCAGCACCACAGGTAATCTCACAGCCAAAATGTACTGACACAACTAGAGATGGCCCGATACCATTTTTGGCTTCCCGATACCGATTCCAATACCTGAACTTGCGTATCGGCCGATACCGAGTACATTGGTTGTTGACAATGTTCACATGATTTAACTTCACTACCAAGACTTAAAACTTACGATAATATCAAACATGTTTGATGTTGTCGGAACGCCAAGACGGGAAAGAGACTGACTGGGACTGAGTTTTATGACAACCTTACACCAAACGACTGAGACGACGGGAGGGGGCGCCCCAACTCTAGCAAGACTCTCATTATTTCATTCTGATATTGGACATTAATCTGTGACAGTGGAATTGCTTGAAAAGGTCAGCATAACATGGAGTTTCTGTCTTTTAATAATATTTCCTACCATTGTCGCTCTTCATGCTACATCATTGCACAGCGCCGTGGTCAAGCAGTTGCTCTGAGAGCCCGGTGCATCCCATACAGACGCTGAAAGGCTGCCTTATGCGGCGATATCAGCCGCTGAGGCCCACTGACCAAGCTGCCGTATTTGCAGAGTTGGGAGAGAGAGAACAAGTTGGTATTTACGAGAGTTGAGCCGGATACTCGGCTGAAACGAGCATCCGGTCCGTACCGGATACTCGTTTCAGCCGAGTATCAACTCTATTCAACTCTTTTGCCTAGTACGAGTATTATACGAGTAAATATCTGTGCTCGGATTGAATAAAAATCCTCATTGGGTAGCTGACTGTGTCTGCGTTCTGTGATAGGCTAGTCACAGCGCCCCTCCCCTACACACATACAGATTTATTGTGTTGCTGTGTCCCGCTCTGCTCACTCACACACAGAACACTGAGAAGAGAACAGCTCTCTCTCTCTCTCTCTCTCTCTCTCTCTCTCTCTCTCTCTCTCTCTCTCCCTCAGTCACTCAGGTTTGCGGGTCTTTTCCGTTAACGTTTAGGGTTTCTTCAGGTTTATTTTTTACTTCGGTTTGTAGTAGGCTACTTACTTATTAACTGGTAGAGTTCTGGTAAACGTGGGATTTGTTCAGACGTGGTGCTTGGTAGAATGCGACTCGCGTTGCGTCTCTGCCTCTCAGAGATTTCTTTTCTTTTTTAAACCGTCAGCTGGCTCTAACCAGTTTTTTTTACTTCACGCACTGAGTGTCTGACACTTTCTTGCTGTATTTCATAAAATAAAGGAAGTAGTGGTATAAAACGATCAACCTATATCAATTGCATGCCTTTGAAGCCCCGCCCATTTCAAGACAACCCGACCCACTTCCGGGTTAAATTATGTCCACTTCCGGGTTAGGCCCCGCCCAGTCCGAGTACAGATACAGATACAGATAATTCATATGGTTAACAGATACAGATACAGATAATGCTGTACTCGCTCATCCCTAGTATTTACAAAGAAACATATAACAAGTCTTAGCAAAGACGTTTCTCTCAAATCAGACAAAAGACTAGTTTTTAAGTGAGATTTAGTCTATACGATGCATAGGAAGTATCATTATTTCTTAACAAACTTAAATTGATGGGTTTATTAAAAAGTCAGTCATTTTAAGCCACAACACTCGAAATTATCATAAATTATTAATATACAAATAATACAAAAGATACAAAGCTAATTAAGACTCTCAGCTCCACACAACTCTCTCTGTATTTCTCAGTATGACTATGTTCACTGAATAGTGTTTGGTGAATTTTGTACCCAGCAGCTCGAGTGATCAGCTGCGTTCAGCAAGACGATGACGACATAAAAATGACAAGATCATTTCTTCTTCTGAAGAGTCCATCACGTTTTTTCCTCCGTGTCCTCCTTGATTTGACTGGATAAACGCTACTAGCAACTGCGCGGAGGAGGGGTGGGGGTGATGCGTGATCACCGAAGCCTTGCGTCATGTGGATGTGCTGACAGTGTTGTTGTCATTACTTAGAAACCCTCACGGGGGCGACAGGAACTACACACTATAGCTTTAAATCTGTTTGGTCTAAATTTTAGGTTGATTAAATATCAAACTGATCTACGTTAATAAAACGTTTTTTAAACACAATATGTATGAGATTAGAGTGTTAACACAGGACATGGAGCTTTACAACAACTTAATTAAGGTTTTCAGAAAAAGACAAAAAGTGTTCTGTGTCTTTTTGATTAGAATGTATCAAAATATGAAAAAATCCCTGGTCGCAAAGGGGTTAATTATTTTTGAGAATATACAACATACTGGGGAAAGCATGAAAAATCACATTCATTAGGAACAAGCACACACACACACACACACGCACTCACACACATTGACCTGAACCATATTGAGCCCGGACAAACTACATCAATGTATTCCTGTATGATATAGCCTGAAGCCATCTCCATTACCATAATAGTTCATGGTAGTAATTTCCTGTGTTTTCCCCGTACAGTTTCACTGTCGGTGTTATGCTTCTTCAAGAGTGACCAGAGACACAGAAACCTCATCCTAATGTCTCTCCTGTCCTCGCTCTGCTCGATGATCATTCTTTGTGTCAGGCACTGTGACCTTTGACCTTTACTCCATATAAAGCTGAAAGGTAAGTTACTGTGCTTTAATTACTACAGCTTAAATTCTGTTTTGTATTCATTTGTAAATGATAATAATACAGTTGTTATTTTATTTACAATTGGTTACTCACGGTTCACTTTTTTTTTTTTTAAATCTCTTACAGCAGTAAAGTAAATCTAATAATATAATACACTAAACAAGGTTATAGAGTGCTTTTCAGGAAGAAAGAAAATGCAGATAAAAAAACATCAACGATAAAGCAGCAATAAAATACAAACAACAAGGTGCAAATTGATGGGGGGATGCATGGGATTTCCCCCTTTCTGGTCTATATATCCCTGCCTCTGCTGAATCATTTATTATTATTATAACAAAATGTGATCAATGCGACTTCACCAATAGACCATATATTATATACCTAAAATAGAAGTATTTTAAAGTAAGTAAAGTGCTGTAACGTGAATACGTCTATAGAGCCATAGAACGATAAAATCGGAGTTGTATTTAGCCGCTACAGAGTTCCGGGACACCGGCTACCAGCGGCAGTTGTTTAGCCGCCAATAGGTGACTGTGAGCCAGCTTCAGGGCCCATGTAGTGGAATTTAGCCAGAAAAAGTGAGCGTCATGCGGACAGTTACGTTTAGGCATCAAAACGACTACTTCAGTTTAGGAAAAAGATTACGACAATCCCGGGAAACGAACGAGCGTTTCCTGGGTGAAAGTATTTTGTTTTCACCACAAAGTGAACTCCGCTCTCCGGCTTGAAAGCGCTGTGTTTATGTGTTCATATCTCTTGGTACATAGTCTAGGCATGACCATAGGAAGCATTGAAAATGTGGGTAGGACATTCTAATCGGGGGTCTGGGGGTCCTCCAACAAAAAATTTGAAACAGCGTAGATGTAATTTCCTGTAATCTGGTGCCTTTTAACAGGTGGTTTGATACTTTTATCTGGCTATCCTAACATGAGAAAATTACAGATGCATTTTGTAATTTCATCCAGAGGAAGTGGTTGGCCCCAGATCACGTATTTGATTTGTCTATATCGACGACGTTTCACTTCCGGGATTGCTTATTTTTCGTCCGGATGTCCGTCACTTTCCTCTTTCTTTGTGTTGTCGTTCCAACAATTCCAGTAATTCCCCCAAGAGCAAGAATTCAGTGCGACAGTGGCGAGGAACACTCCCTCTCAGGAAGAAACCTGGGACAGACCCAGGCTCTTGGTAGGTGGTTTCTGACGGTGCCGGTTGGGGGTGTGATGAACAGTGGCAATAATAGTCACAATAAAGGTAATGGAACAGTGACTAGAAATAGTAGTTGTAGTAGTTCATGGCGTAGCAGGGCACTGCAGGCGTCATAGGATGTAGCATGGCACAGCAGAGTTTCACCAAAACAAGTTTCTTCCCGAGGCTATTTTGCAGTTTGCGCCGCCTAAGACAATTGTGATCGGTTTAAAGAAATGTCAATAAACCACAGCACATTTTTCTCCCATCCCCGAATGCCTCTGCAGTGCTGTGGAGGAAGGTCTGGCAATGCGAGACTAGAAGATAAGAACAAGCTAAAAGTACAGAAACTGATGACGAATTCAGAGCCATCTTTAATAATAACCACTCATTGTTTTTTGAAACTTAAAGAGTAACTCTCGCCAAAATGCAACCTAGGGTTTTTTTGTGACTGTACCTGAGTCAAACTTTTGTTTAAAAGCATATTTAGGACGGAATCGCCACTTTTAAGAATTACCGTAATGGGAGTGCTAGTCTCAAAATAGCTATTTTTAAAACACTAAGAAGGCTCGACACAACATGAAACTTTGCTCGAAGTATCACCAGGGGCTCTAACCTTAACGAAAGCATTGAGAACATTGGTTGTGTACCCAGAGTTTACTAAAAAGAAAGGTTTTGAACTCACCGTAGCTCTTGCTGTTTCCGGCCACTTTATCGGCCATTTAGTCAGTCAAAAACAATCGATTTCCAAATGCAACATAACAGGGAGGAGAGATGGAAGATGGAAAGATGGAAAGCTCCCAAAGCTTCGTTCCATATAAATGCACGGATTAATTCTTGTTTAGTCGTTATTGAAAAACGATATTGACATTGTAGTTGAAAAAGGAGCCTCCTATGGAGTCCGTTCATTCGCATTCGGATATCGACTCGTTTTGACTGCAGAGGTCAGTAGTAACAGCAGGATAGTCAAGTGTGTTATCTAAACTGCCTAAGTCAGATAACGTTGACGGTGTAGCCTAACTAACGGTTACAAACAGGCAAGGTAAGTGACGACACGCTAATATGCTGACACATTCTGTGATTTTTTATTTTTGGCTGAGCTAGACCCGAGAATATTCAGTGATGCTGTTTTGCCCTCATTGTTCTCCATGAAGTTTGCTGGAAGTGATGTAAGGTAGCGTTTTATGTGGAGTGTGGAGTAATAGGCGAAACCAGCTTTAAAAGTGACATTTTTTATTGTATGTTATTCAGTTTTTTATTTTTAAATAGACATTTTATATGGTTGCTTTTACTGTACATCAAACACAGGAACATGGAGCAAAATAGGTCATTGTCTGCCTATTAGACTGAACGATATGATATAATATATTATATATTATAATATTATACATGTCCTTAAATGAGGAGTAACATTGAGCCAAAGCTGGTCTATTGTTATGCAAATCATATCAGTGAGCGTGTGTGTGTGTGTGTGTGTGTGTGTTGTGTGTGTGTGTGTGCGTGCGTGTGGGCGTGTTGTGGGGGTGTGCGGGCGTGTGTGTGTCAGATAGCATGCAATGAATTCATTAGCCAGCATTTATTAACTGGTCATTTGCATAGGGCTACAAAGACAAAGCTGGGCAGCCGACAGAGATTTGATTTACATGAAAGTGTGTGTGTGTGTGTGTGTGTGTGTGTGTGTGTGTGTGTGTGTGTGTGTGTGTGTGTGTGTGTGCGGTCATGGTTTTATGCATGCATGCTGGTGCTTGTGTGTGCATGCCTGAGAAACAGAGGGAAGAGATATCAGGAAGGGTACAAGTGAGAGATCTAAATCTCAATCTGCTGCATATCCTTAAAATGTATTAGGATGTGTTATGTGTGGTTCTAGTGTAGTGTGTGTGTGTGTGTGTGTGTGTGTGTGTGTGTGTGTGTGTGTGTGTGTGTGTGTGTGTTTAAGTATGTTTTTCCTTGTATGTAGATGAGCCTGTCGACTACAGTCGTATGTGTGTGTGCTTACAGAGGAAGGTGTATCTGGACTAATGAATGTATGTGAACATATTAAGCAGAATGTGTTGTGCTCAAGTCGAGTGTGGCATAACAATGGCCTGCATCCCACCCCATAAGCAGATTTTAAAAATAGCATTTTAATCTCAACAGTATGTTTTTGTAACCATGTTAATCTATTGAATTATTATATAGTAAACACAATGCAGGCATTGAGCAGTGTGGCAGTTACGAAACAAGAAATGTGCTTTAGCAGAAAATGTTGCAACATCTCCATCTGTGGAGCCCCAAAGTGTTCAACATTAAATAAATAAACAATTCTAAAACAAAATGTTATATTAATCAATTCTATGAAATATGTGAATGAAACAATACTTTGTGAAATTATTTAAGAAATTATCAAAACTCAACTCTTTAAGAAAGCTATTCCATCATTCTTATTAGTTTATTATATTTCATATTAAACAATTTTATAAACTTTATAAAAACGGACTTGAAGTCCGTTTTTATTTCATGTCACATTGCATTTTATAATGTGGCGTGATGACAGAAGTGTTGTCACCGCCTCACTCACCTTTTAGCCAGACTTGTGTCTGGTTATAATGAAATAAAACTGATATCCAATAATATCTGTTAATGAAAATTACTAATGAAATTAAATTTCATAATAATGAGTTGAGTTTTAATATCTTGTTACTTGACTTATATATTTCACATAATTGATTAATATGATTGTACATTTTTTATTCATTTAACATTGACTGCTTTTGAGTTCCAAGGCTAGTATTAAAACTATAACTATGGAATACCACGGCCAATGTCAAGTCAAAAAAGACTTACTAAGTCAAAATTATGAGATAGTAGGTCAAAATCTTTACTCAGTATTTTACTCAGTATCTCATTGTCTTGGTTTAATAATCTTGTTTTAATAAACCAAATTATTACTTTTTAAGCTCAATTGATTTAATAATTTTTTTCTTATTATCTTATATTTTTGACTTACTCTCATAATTTACTCTCATAATTTTTCATAGTTTTTTTTATCATGACTAACTTTTCATCTATTTCATTTTTAATATATATTTTTCTTTGCAGAAATGGGCTTCCGTCAACATCACAACATTCACATCACATATACTCAGAAGGTAGCAGCGGCAGAACGTATATTTCACCGAACGTTTGTTCACCCAAATCACAAAATCATATTTATCTTGCACCTAGAGTAGTCGAGCCATGCAGATATGTATATGTTTTGATATATCTGCCACTAAAACTTCTGCCACCCCAATACAATGGAGGTCAATTCAACTTTGATTACGCTGCTTACAGTATTGAAAAATGACATTTGAAAAACTACAAAACAAAACAATGTCAAAAACCAGAAGAAACAGTTGAAAAAAAACAACAGTTGTGCATCTGACCACAGTGTGAGCTCTAAGGAAACCTCTCTCTTCTGTCTTTGCATGTCAATAGGTTTCTTGGATGATGTTTATCTCATCCTCAAGCCAGACAACTGTTAACTAGAGAGCATCTTGCGATAGGATCACACCAGCCGCGACCTGAAATCGGGCCAGGGGCGTAAAGTAGGGGGCTAATGAACCCTTCTCTACTGCCTACTCCCCTACTTTTGGTGCCCTTGCTTGGAGCCCAAACATCTTCCGGCTCGGCCTTCATTAAGATCTCAACTATGCATGCCCTGGCTATGGGTGGAATAATCCCAACGCAATGACGTAGAGAACACGGGGCCCACTCGTAACGACCCTAAGTGCTGACTTGTAATGCCCCTACAGTAAGTGCAATGTGTGGACACCAGTTGCAATGGTTTATCTATCTACCAGGAGGAAACTGAAATCAGCTGTTTTTACTACATTTGATGAGTGCTGTATGAGGGAGTGTGCAGCCACACAGAGCATATTTTAATCATATTATGACCATATCATGTTGATCAGGTTGGAAAATATTCTGCTAACAGGCTATATATAGATGTTTATAGCGTCTCAGCTATAAACAATCTATAGGGTCGACTACCAGCGACGGTGTAGGAAACATCGCAAAAACTAGGCAAGATGGCAACTCATCGTCGGCCCAACTTTGACCGACGGCCGACCATCTAACCGGTGTAACACTATGTCTGGCAAAGAAGTGGGGAGAACAAGCCACCCACTGAGGCCCCTGGTTAGTTAGCTAACGTTAGCTTGCTAATTCCAATCGACACTGGGCGACACTTAAAGTTACAGATAATCAAAAGCCAAACAAAGTTGTCAGGCATCTGGCAAGAGCACTGTGCTTTCCTACGCTGTCACAAAACGTGTAAATGAAGAATTAAGTTGTTTGATATTACTAATTTAATGGCCGGTCGGTGTAATTTTAACACTGCTTGGTCAACCGGAAGAAAAAGCCTTATAATGACCAGTTGTGCGTTGGAAGACGCATTGGTACTTACTGTACCGGATGTGGTGTTAACATAATTCTTCCCATTCTTCCCTACTCATGTATGCGGGGAGAACTGGCATAACCCGGTTATTCACGTAACCCCGGTTACTGCTGTGCATGTAAACGCAATGACTGAGCGTCCATTGCCCTAGTTTTTGCGGTGTGTCAAGCACAATCGCAACTCGTAGGCCTTCGTAGGCTTTATTCTGGCTGAATTAACGTCGTAGAGAGAAATCCATCTGATTGGCTATTCAGCTTATGGGAATTAGATACAAGAAGAAAATCCGCAGTCAAGAAACCAAGCAAACAACACACACAGAAGGCTCTCATTTTTTATCTTCAACTTATCTGTTCAATTGAATGCACATAGAGATGTCAAAACTGGCAAAAAATAACGTCTGAATGTTCCTTCTAATAAAAAAAACAAGGTTTTTGGCATGGGGTTTAACACATGGACAGGTTGCCAAGGCTGTTAGTAATCAACTTTGATGAAGTCAGGGGGGCAAATACTACAACTTCAGATTTGCTTTCATTCAGCTGTTGGAAATGTTGTGCTATCCAACCTTTTATGTCCTAAAGGCAGCTCATGAGACTCCTAAGACTGGTCTTTTGATTATAATTCAGACACAGTCACTGAAATTCTGTCAAAACATTCAGACTTTACGCAGCCTATTAAAAAACACTACATTCTTCAGCTGCACCACTCAGAAATCTCCAATATTATAGGAATTATGTTCCATTAGTGTGAACAATTACATCATGAGCGATAGATATGATTATTTATACGTGTCTAAAGCTTCATTCTGATTTCAACAATTTAAACTGAGATTAATCGACAGCTGACTGTGTGTGCACAGAGTCAGTGTTACAAAAACACAAAGACTAGCTATGAGGGGGACTTGATGTTTTGTCATATTTGAATGTTCAAAGATATGACTGACAGCGCATAAATGCAATAACTTTAGCTAGTTCTGAGTAACAAACTAATATCCAACCAAGATTCAGATTCTGATGTACAGTAACCTCCGCTAATGCGCTTTGATATCTGAATCAATGAGGAAATAAAACAGCATGACAAAACTTACCAGGAACAAGTTCTTTCTGTTATTTTCGTCCAATTCGTAAATGAAAAAAAGAGAGACTCGAGTCATAAATCATTGGGATGTTTCCGCCACTGAAACATTTTCCACTCACCCTGACACATCTTGGCCTCGGTTGTAGAGCGAATTACATCTCTTTGCATCTCTTGGCGCACATGCACTCATGCATCTTTCACAGTGAAATTTGTCACTGTGAGAAATGAGTACAGTTTTGATGAGCTGCATTGACTTACAACAAAGCTTTTACTGTAAACTTGTTGGAATGTCTTGGATCTCTCTTTTTTTATTTGTTTGACCTAAGGCATTTCGATAATCTTTCCAAAGTGCTGGAAGCAAGCTGGAATCTCCAACACAGAGGGGGTGGAACGGGATAAGACGAACAGGCAGTCTTCACTTTAATCTTCATAATGGAAGCTAAAGAGGACTAATGATACCTGCTCTCTCCTCCTCCCCATGCCTCCCTCCATCCCTTTCTCCCTCCCTATTTCCACACCTCCATCCTTAACCTCTGACCCTCCCTTCCTTACTGCTTCGCCGACTCTCTCTCTATCCCTCTCTCTCTTTCTCCTTCCTTTTACTTATTCATTCCCCTCTCTCTCTCTCTCTCTCTCTCTCTCTCTCTCTCTCTCTCTCTCTCTGCCCTTCATCACTCCACACTTCCCTCCATTCTCGCCTCGGTTCTCTCCTTTCTCCACCTCTCCATTAGCATCCCTCCATTCCTCCTCTGACACAGCCAGGCGTTACCACACACACACCGCAGTGTTGGTGTGTGTGTGTGTGTGTGTGTGTGTGTGTGTGTGTGTGTGTGTGTGTGTGTGTGTGACAGTGACCGATAGCTAGTCATGGTAAACGATGCAGAACTTACTTTAATAGGAGATACAAGAGGTGGTTAAAAATCCCGCCTAATGGAGAAATATGACAGACAGGGAGGGAGGGTGGAAGATGGGGGTGTGTAGATAGAGAGAGAAATGATATGGAAAAAGACACACGAGGAAAGATGCAGCACAGGAAAGGAGTGAAAAGAGGAGAAAGAGATGAAGGGACAAGATCAGAAGTGAAGGGAAGATTATAAAAGGAAAAGGAAAGGTGGAGGACATGTGTCCTTAAATCAGACTTAAATTTGATGCCAGAGTATCTCCTTCCTAGCCTCATCCTAGTAGCATCACATTGCTTTGTCAATATCTCTCCAAGAATTATACACCTTGGGGGTAATTCATGATGTTGCACTTAGTTTTACACAAGAAAAGTGACAGATGTGATTTTATGAGAAAAAAGAGAGCTTGAGAGAGAAGCTCAAGTCCATCCTACTCTCACACCTGTGTATAACGGGAGTGTACTTCTCAGACTGTCTGTTCAGGGAAGTTACAAATTGTCTGTCTAAGGGGAATTTCAAACACTGTTAGAGAAGCACTTTGTTTAAAGCATACTGAGCGACCTTTATAGTGACTGCCATTTTTACTAGTGCACTTATATTATATAATTGGACTTTTGCAAGACCAAAATCCGACTTTCAAGAAAGGGAACAGTACAATTGTTGTGCTTCAAAAGTTACAATTCGTAGAGTTTTAGTGGGTAATACCTTAATGAAGTAACAGTTTAGCTAATCTAAGCTTTCTACTTCTGTTTCATTACAATTTGGGAAATCATGCTTATGCGGGCATAGAGGGGTGATGCAGGCCTACAGGTTTACACTGGTCAACTGTGTTGTATATGTACGGAAGAGGATTAGGGCCACATGTGAAAAAAATTATTTGAGTTCTAAATTCTGTGAATAAAGTCAGAATTCTGAGAATAAAGTCAGAATTCTATCTCAAAATTCTGACTTTATTCTCAGAAGTCTGACATTAAACTCAGAACTCAAATAATTTTTTTTCACATGTGGCCCTAATCCTCTTCCGTATATATGGCCTGGAAATGTTTTGTTTTTGATTTGTTTCTTTAGGTTTGGTTTGAATTGACCTGAGCTCACATCTGGGTGATTAGATGTGAGAAAGTGCAGTGACGGCCTGGACAGCGTGGTGTGTTGCAACTGTGATTAACCCTCATGTTGTCCTCTGGTCAAATTTGACCCATTTTTGGCAGAGCAATTTACTGAAAACAGCTGCCTGCTGCTGCTGCGCTGCTGCTGCTGCTGCTGCTGCTGCTGCTGCTGCTGCTGCTGCTGCTGCTGGAAATAACGCTGAGAGTGGTGAGAGTGAACCAAAACAGAAAGTTGTGAGTCAAAAAAAAAAAAAAAACACACAACAATGAGCTGAAAGACACTATTATATAGCTCCATAGAGCTGAGGGGTACTGCAAAGTTGGTGATCATTCTTTCTCTATGGTCTCATCAGCACTTTCACATATAAGTAGGCATGTCATTTATTGTATTATAGAAATATGCTTACATGCTCTGACCACTCTATCCATTATATCCGTTACCTTTCTGAAAGAACTTGAGTCAGACCAGCAGGCGGTGGAGATGCACTTCACCAAATCCGCCACAAGATGGCGATGCTTGACCAAAGTGCCAGCACCTTACTATAGCTATATATATGAACTTCTTTCTTTCTTTCTTTCTTTCTTTCTTTCTTTCTTTCTTTCTTTCTTTCTTTCTTTCTTTCTTTCTCTCTTGCCTTCTTTATCTCTTTGTTTTTTTCTTCTTTACTTTCCTTCTTTATCTCTTTATTTCTTTAATACAACATCATACATCAATACTTTTGATAACACTGAAACTTCTTTGCAATTTCATTACTGTGCAATATTTAATACTTTTGATAACACTGATAATTGTGTGCAATTTTATTACTCTTCACACTGTATACAAACCATATTTATCTTTCGATTTTTATATATGTATATAGCGTCTCAGAACTGTGCACCTTACCCCCCCCCCTTTTCTTTTGCACTACTTATTTTATTCCATGTTACATTTCTCTTACGTACATGTTGACACTGGAAAAGGAGTTACTTCAATCTCGTTATACATGGGTATAATGACAATAAAAGGCATTCTATTCTATTCTATTCTATCATAATGTAACACTGCTAGCTGTTTTTCCAATATGAGCCATCACTGAAGAATATTCTGCACTATACATATTTGTTTATTTACCTTCAACTGTGCAATATGTCATTTCTATTCATCCGCACCTTAATCATCTGTATATCTGTGTTTATATACTGTCTGTTTATATAAGGGTGTTTATTGTTTAAATATGTTTGTTTTATTACTACTATTATTATTATAACTAATTCTATTTTTTCTATTTCTTATAGTTTATGTATATGTTTTCTCCTGTGTCTACTTAATGTGTATTTGTGTTATTCTGATGTGTGTATGTTTTTTTTCTTTAGAGCTGCTGTAGCACAGGAATTTCCCCAGTGTGGGATTAATAAAGTCTGTCTTATCTTATCTTATCTTCTTTCTTCTGTCTGTCTGTCTCTCTTTCCTTCTTTAGTGTTTTTACAATCCCTTTGATCTGTGCAATATTGCATTATTTTATTATTATTTTGTATAAAAAACGCAACTACCTGCACTTGTTTTTATGATGAATGTTGAATGAATGTTGTTGTTTTGGCTCATGTTATACATGGATGTGTGCAATATAGTTTTACTATTTTAAGCACCGCTGGGAGGGGCACTCGTAATTTCATTGTATTCATTGTGATATAATGATAATAAAGGTTTCTTTCTTTATCTCTTTCTTGCTTCTTTCCGTCATTCTCTCTTTCGGTCTTTCTTTCTTTCTCATCACTAGTCAGCATTATCAAAAGAAGTGGAGATGGAGGTCACCTGTAACCGATCCAGGGGCAGCCTCAGGTGACATATGTTATGTAATATGCCACAGAGGTTAGAATACTCCCCCTTTCTGCTATAATGTGTGCTTCAATGATGGTCGGTGTCTCTCCACTGCTCTTAATAATGAACTGTTATCAATACGGGTGATACAGTATCTGTGATTGCGTGTTCCTTTTTAGCTTGTCCTCTACCGCCCTCATTTTAATACAGGGAATCAAAGACAACAAAAGGAACAAGGAGCAGTCTCTGATGAAAAGCGATAAAGGATAAAGAGATGAGGACAAAACGGATTAGGATCACAGCAGCGCCATTGTTCCTGATTTGCATGACGCACTGCTGACAAAAGAGGGCACAGTTTTCTGATGCCGTGTTCATCAGCTTGACCTCCAGCGGTGATTTAGTGTAAGCACCTACAGTAATGAAACACCACTGAGTTTAAAGCGGTACTGCAGTGATTTAGCATTGGACTTACACTATACTGGGGGACTCTCAAGAGACAAATTTAACAAAGAATGATCTGAATCGAAGCAACGGATGCTGAGATATCCTGACTTTTAGCTTGCTTTCACACCTGATCTCTTTGGTCTGTTTGAACTCAACCCTGGAGCGTTTCGGGGTGAACGTTCATTCAAACTCTGGTGACGATAACTTTTCATTTCATAACCTTTTATGACGACACATTACTCGTCACCTGCGTGACAACACATCATCATCTCTCTCTCATCAGGGCCCGCCCTCTCCTTCACTCTGTGTCCGTCAGCAGCTCACATTGTTCGCCTTCTTCTAAAATATTAGAAACGCTAAAGCAGAACCAGAAAACCAAAGTAATATAAATTTGCCGTTGCTCCAGTTATTTCTGAAACTGGGAAGTGTCAGCGAGTTTCACTCAGATATTCTGTCCAATGGATCAGCGACCGTTTCCACAATTTCGCAACTTTACCCCGGAATAGCAGCAATTCTACAAAACTACAGGTGTGAAAGCAACCTTAGTTTCAAAGTTAGGTCTTGCTCCACAAACACTGGATCCAAAACTTCCCATTTTTTTCCCCATTCTGGTAAATGCTCACACCTTTCAAACTCAATGCTTTGTAATGCAGGCTTTCTGTTATAAAGTTTTAAGTCCAATTTGAGATAATCTTGATGATATCAGTTTATTTTCTCTGGCTGAGTAGTGCTCCCCATTGAGAAAACTGACACTCCAATCAGTGGAGTGTCCCTTACTACTTTTTAGGTAAAGTGATCATCAAAGTAATCACTCCTCTCATGCCATGTTCACCAGATAGTCTCTAACTGTGTATGTTTGGTGTTGGGCAGGTAGTGTACACTGGGTTTATCAGAGCTTTTGCTCTAAAAACTGCTGCTGCCGACAAGTTTCAGCTAAACAATGAGCTGAAACTCATTATTCCGCTAAACAATGAGCTGAAACTAACTATAAAGCTCCGTAAAGTATAGGGGAGCTGCTGATTCAACTGATAATTGGCTGTGAGCGACCCCTTTCACATTGCAAGGCTCTCGCATTTCAACCAGTTCACACGCTCACACGCCACACCATGTCTTTCACACGCTGATGAAGGCACAAACGCACTGCGGCGATAATTGACGCGCCTCATTTGGTGCTTCTAATCAAAGTAAGGTCGTAAGGACTCAGAGATTTCGTCTTGTATCAAGGTTATAATCGTTAACGAACACGAATGAAATAATAAATAAATAATAAAAGTCGTTAACTGAAATAAAAATACAAAAGGGCATTACAAAAAAAACGATAACTAACTAAAACTGTATAGTTTAACATATAGTTTCTGACTGGGAACCCAGAAATTCCCACACTCCATGTCAAATTGAACACAACATAGTCCACGCCCCTCGTCTGGCATCATGGCGGTACCAAATGTTGGAGGAAAGCGGCAGAGTCCTATTTGGTTATGACTGTGTCAGATAAAAGCAAGTGCCTTTCAGTGGAAGGTGGTAATATAATAATAATAATATGTGGAAAATGTATTCAAGGGAAAAATCCCACGAATTTGAAAGTTCATTTGAGAAGCGCGCACAAGGAGGCTAACCTAGCTTAGCTTAACAAGGTAAAGGAGAACGCAAAGCCCCTTTTCCCCAAAACAGAAGCTAACCCTGGTACAGGGCATGGATGTATGGGTACAGAGCATGGATATATGGGTACAGAGCATGGATGTATGGGTACAGAGCATGGATGTATGGGTACAGAGCATGGATGTATGGGTACAGAGCGTGGATGTATGGGTACAGAGCATGTATGGGTACAGAGCATGGATGTATGGGTACAGAGCATGGATGTATGGGTACAGAGCATGGATGTATGGGTACAGAGCATGGATGTATGGGTACAGAGCATGGATGTATGGGTACAGGGCATGGATGTATGGGTACAGAGCATGGATGTATGGGTACAGAGCATGGATGTATGGCTACAGGGATGGATGTATGGGTACAGAGCATGGATGTATGGGTACAGAGCATGGATGTATGTGTACAGGGCATGGATGTATGGGTACAGAGCATGGATGTATGTGTACAGGGCATGGATGTATGAGTACAGAGCATGGATGTATGGCTACAGGGCCAGGCAGCATGACGGAGACAACCACAGGACAGAGAACACTACAGGCGGGCTTTCACTGGAGACCCAATAGCTGCTGGGTAGTAAATACTCAGGAACACAAGCAGCGGGAAGCGTGGGTGAATATGTGTGTTGATACTGGGATGTCTACACAACTGTGTGAGTCGATTGACTTCAAAAAGTTCGCCCCTTTACCCACTCACACATTTTCCACTTACCGCGGCGTCTTGTGTAGACTGTTTACATATTTGTGCTCATCATATGTACATTTTATGTAACTTATGGGTGTTATTGTTGAATACATTGTGAATAGCCTACATATTTCTACAATTGTATGATGTTTTTGTTGAGTTATTATTACACAGTACTTTTTCTGACCTTTTTGAATCTTGCCCCTGACAAATAACCCATATTACAAAAAAAGACTAAAACTAACACTAAAACTAAGCATTTAAAAAAATAAAAAATAAACTGAATTTGAAAACAAAAACTCAAACTCAAAACGAAATAAAAATAAAAACTAATGAAAAACTATAATAACCTTGTCTCGTACTGACTACTGCCATTCCTTGTATTCTGGGATTTGCCAATCATGTTTATCACGCCTGCAGCTTGTCCAGAATGCGGCTGCTAGATTGTTAACTGGTACCAAAAGTATCTCCCCGATATTGGCTTCTCTTACTCGTTACTTGTTTTTAAGGCATTACATGGATTGGCCCCTTTATATATCGCTAATCTCCTTACCCTACATCACTCCTCCAGGAACCTTAGATCGTCTAATCAGTTCCTTTTAGCTATTCCACAGTCTGGGATGAAAACAAAGGGTGATTGTGCCTTCTCTGTTGTGGCCTAGAGACTCTGGAACAAACTTCCTATTCATATTAGGTCCTCCTCTACTGCCGAGATCTTTAAGTCTCGTCTTAAAACACATTTTTATTCTTTGGTGTCTGATTTAGTTTAGGGACATTTGTATAGAAGTGTGTTGTTTGTATGATGTTCATTGTGTCTATATGTTTATGGTCTTCCTTTGTTTTTATAACATAATATAACTTTGTACAGCACTTTGTTCAGCCTAGGTTAGTTTTAAATGTGCTCTATAAATAAATGTACTTGACTTGACTTCTACGGCGCACTGCAAGCATCAGATTAGAATTGCCAACATCACAAAACCAGCAGTATTACAGAAAATATAATAATAATATAATATTCAGGCAAGGGTAATATACTACCCCTATCAGCGGTAGCACTAGACTTTCTCCCTTAAAGGACAGATTCTCAATACGTCCATCATAGGCAATGTGCGCACTGCTGCTGCAGAATTATGAGCGTGATTTACACGACCATTAACGATAGATGCGTATTGTAACTCCAGATTCTATGAGTATAGGCACAGCCCTCTAAGGCTATGCTATGTCAATAGCGTACCCTGAGAGGGCGAAGCCTATACGAAATAGAACATCCTCTCCTGTCGTGAAACGGAAAAATATAAACAAATAGTAGACTGTGGAGCGGATGTCACGCACCGCCATCATCCTGCTCTCACGCCTGGTGTGGTCAGTGGACAAGACAGCAGAAGAAAGCATTAAAGCCATAGTGCATAGTACTAGTAGTTTCTGTCTCCCCCATGAGGAATTCTAAGTACTGACAACACCACTGTTGCATCCCCATGACACAAGCCTTCCGTGATCGCGCACCATCCCCACCCCTCCTCCACGCAGTTGCTTGTAACCAAGGAGGACACGGAGGATTAAAAAAAAAAACAGAAGATAGACTCTTCAGAAGAGGTAATTATCTTCACTCAAGTTCCTGCTCGCGAAAGTCGCCGGACAAAGGTACGTGTTAAATATGAAAACCAAAAGACTGGTGGTGATGTTAGCTCAATTCTATTAACATTGTAGGTAATATTAATAATAAAACACTTATGTTGCATGGAATTGTTATGATTTCATGACATAGAAAAGTTCTGCAATCCACTGTGTACAGTATGTACTTTGAGCTCTGCTGTTTGGTGGACATGTTTGGGGCCAGATGTTATTTTTATTTTTGATAAATTTGTATTTATCTACATAAAACAATTTATTTAATGTGGATGAATTTGTGTGTAATTTATCAGACTGAATCAGACAGAATTCTTATAATTTCTATATATAAGTATACTGCTAGCAAACACTTGAGAGAATGAGAAGTTGGAAGTTGGGATGCAGGGGGTGCTAATAAACAAGATCTAATGATTACATTTGATATAAAAGTTCAAATCAGTCAGGAACAGGCGCGGTTTGAATTATAAATTTCATTTCATGTTTATTTGAATAGGGACAGATGCTCAAGACATAGACATTTGCGCAACAAATCTCCAATGTACAGCATCACAGCATTTATAGCTATTGCTAATTTCCATATGCCCGTCCCCTAGAAGGGTCATAAGAAACAAACAGGAAACACTGCCACATTAAAATAGCTGTTTACAAACTGTGTGGGCTAAAACACACAAGAAGCCAAATTATCCTTTGCAATAATTTACCACATGCCAGTTCACCTCCTGGGCACTGCCAAGGTGCTTTGTAGCAAGGCACCCCCCCCCGCCCCCCAACCGCTAAGGGTGCCTGTGCAGTCGCAGCCTACTCACTCTGACATCTCTCCATTAGTGCATGAATAGGACCGGAGCATGTGTATTTATGTATGTATTTCAGGCCTGTGTGTAGTGTGTAATAACAACAGAGTGTAAATTGTAGATAGATTAGATAGATAGATAGATAGATAGATAGATAGATAGATAGATAGATAGATAGATAGATAGATAGATAGATAGATAGATAGATAGATGTTATTAATCCCAAACTGGGAAGTATTTGAAATGTGCCAAAGGCTTTTATGAAACAAAAAAAAATGTCCGGGGGTCATGCCCCTGAACCCCCCTAAATCCTGGTCTATTGTTATGTGTGTGTGTGTGTGTGTGTGTGTGTGTGTGTGTGTGTGTGTGTGTGTGTGTGTGTGTGTGTGTGTGTGTGTGTGTGTGTGTGTGTGTGACCATGCTGAAGATTATAACTTGGTTACTGATTAACTCATGTCCTACTTCCTGAAGCCATCACAGCAGATATGAATACATACAGTACTGAACAGAGAGCAACCTATTCAGCAGCAGCACTATCATTCATTTACAGCTGGAAAATCCCATGTGGAATTGTTTGTGATACTCAGAAGAGAGAACGATAGAGAGAGAAGATATACACGTAATAAATAATGGAGCGAGATAGTGGGTGTGGAGGCTATTTTCTTTAATTGATTAACTTGCATGTTCTTTTGGTCAGACGCTCTGTAAATTATCCACAAAATTACAGTGAAAAGAATATCAACTGCCACAAACTAAAACCGGTTTTGATTCATGTTAAATCTGGTCCGTTGATCATTGGAATGCCTGAATGTGTGTTATTTTACTACCCCAATAGAAAATATTAACATTAAGAGTTAAGGTTTAGGGTTAGCGCTTGTGTTCGGGATTCATTATAAAATTAGGGCTACAAGTGAGGTAAAAGGCTAGATAAAGTTAGAACTGATCTGGGATTAAGACCTTATTTGCAGGGGACTAGTATTACCAGGGGACCTCATGTGATTTAGAAATTACTGCCCCACATCATTTGACACATTTACTCGATTTTATTGACATCATCCCCCGGATTTGATGTCAAGGCTCTCCACTTCTTGAACGACATTGATTTGTCCCTGAATTACCGAGATGCCAATTCACACTGGACTAACATTCTCACATTACCTCCGTGTTTGGCAAAAAAATGGTAGGTAATTTGCATTGGAATTTTTATTTGACTAATTATGGACAAGGCAGATTTGCACGGGATTAAATCCCATTCTCTCACGTTTGTCTTTTCCTAAACCCAACTGTCCTGTTCTTCTTTCCCTTAACCCAAGCTACTTTAAAAATCAACAATTCATTAGGAAACAATCTATGTGGACTTCTGCTCAGTCCTCAAGAAAAACAAAGCGTCCTTCAGAAGATTTTGCCTTTTCTAGTGCAAACATGCAGCTTTGCATCTGGTACACTGTGTGACTTTAGTGGCATATAATCACACATATACTATATAAACACAGCATGGAATCGAACTAAGGTGCAAACATGCCAATTTGAATGATTGATGAATAATCAGATCTGTTATACCTGAGTGATGCTTATTATCCTTAGAAAAGAAGGTAACCTGGTTAATGACCGTAGAAATAATCCAAATGCCTCATTTTGACGACAGTCAGGTTATAGGCTGCCGCTATAGGCTTAGATTAAATCTGGGTTAGGGTGAAGGTTAGTTAAAGGTATATATTGTAGTCAATATTGTGAGTTCAGCCAAGCCTTTCAAGTACAGTAAGGTGTGTGTGTGTGTGTGTGTGTGTGTGTGTGTGTGTGTGTGTGTGTGTGTGTGTGTGTGTGTGTGTGTGTGTGTGTGTGTGTGTGTGTTTGTGTGTGTGTGTGTCAGTGGGAGGGGCCAACCACAGCACCTGTAACTCAGCACCTAGGAGAACAGAGGGGTGGATGTGGACAGGAAACTAGAGAGTACTAGAATAAATGACAAACCAGAGTAGTCGTGCTGTGGACTACCAACAACTCATCTTAGCTCTCACTTCTTGTACTTAATGTGATTTGCTATTGCTACCTTTAGAAGAGACTTCTAAACCCTGCAACAGGGTGCGGACGCCAAGCAATTTACCTTTCTACTTATAGGTTTATTGGCCTGATTCTTCAAACATACTCACTTCAGATGTAACCGCACTTCCACTTCTGGTTTTAGTGTAGTTCTGGATCAAGAAGGGATTATGGACTCTCCACTAGAGAAGAAAGGGGGATTAAAAACCACCAGGTGAGACTTATTATTAACTGGCCCCATATTAGCACAGAGCTCTCCAAGTGCTACATTTGCATATAAACACAGAAGTGTAACAGAGGCCAACAGGGCAGTGGAAGCGGAACGCAGTTTCACAAAGCGTTTTTTTTGTGTCTAAAAGGCTGAATTCAGAGGTTTTGGAGTGAAGAGGCTGCAAATTGATGCTGAAACCTGCTGAAGTCAACCACAGCTGGAAAGAGACGTCTGTTTCCAACAGGTGAGTCTATAGCATTGCAGAGCCAGTGGTGGAATGTAACAAAGTACTTATGTAAGCACCTTTCTTTAATACAAGTCCATTTGGACATTCTGTGTTCCTTCTCCAGCGCCACACTCAGAACAAACTTTACATGGTAAGAAGTAAACAGGCTGCCATGACAGAATGTGTGTCAGCAATGATTTTCAGTCATTATTTCAGAAGATTCAGTCATCTTTAGTCCTGAAATGGCTGTTGTTCAGCTACAGTAATCGGCTTTTTAGGCTTCAAACAATAATTTGAATGAGAGACATCCTAGTACAGAGAAAATAGAAAGAAGGTTTGGGAGCTATAGTGACTGACTGACTAACTAGCAAATCCAGGCTGGCTTGTGTGTTAGCCGTTAACTTGTAGTGATCTAGTGAATGGTGAAAATGAACAAATAAATCTAAAAAAGTGTTTGTTAGGGTCAGCCTGTCAAACGTACGTATTTTGACATACGTACGTATTAATGAATCCCAGACTTTTCCCACTCATACTGCCCACACTTACGTTATCGTAGGGTACTGCTCACGCTGCCTGCTACAGTGGGGCAGTCGCTTAAAACATAGGAAGTGGGACAACCAATCGAACATGCACATATATAACAGTGTAATGGAGAAAATGACGCCATTGCTAAAAGTATTAAAGGAACACGCCGACTTATTGGGACTTTAGCTTATTCACGGTAACTCCCAGAGTTAGGTAAGTCCATACATACCCTTCTCATCTCCGTGCGTGTCGTAACTCTGTCTGAGGCCCCCACCGCTAGCCTAGCTTAGCACAGATTCTGGAGGTAACCGGCTCCATCACTGGGAACTATATTCTCAGAAGGCGAAGCACTGCTACTGAGTGATTAGCGCAACACCTGAAAAGCACCGTTGTTACTCTCTGCTCCTCACCACGGCGCTTCTCAGGTGCTGCGTGCAAATCACTCCGCCCAAGTAGCAGAAGTAGCAGTGCTTTGCCTTCTGAGAATATAGTTCCCAGTATGTATATGGTTAGAAGATGGCTGTGTCTCATGTGACCTTGTTATTTGTACACCCTGTGACTATACAAATCACAACATGTAAATAGGAACATGTTGGCGTTATTTTGTCACTTATTGGGAGCAGTAGGCTAGATGGAGCCGGTTACCTCCAGGATCTGTGCTGAGCTAGGCTAGCGGTGGGTGCGTCAGAGTTATGACACGCACGGAGATGAGAAGGGTATGTATGGATTTATCTAACTCTGGGGGATACGGTGAATAAGCTGAAGTCCCAATAAATCGGCGTGTTCCTTTAAAACTTGACTGGCTTGGCTCAAAAGATTTACATTTATCCCCTTGAAGGAACCGTTTCTGTAAAAACAATCGGTCCGCCCATCACTATACTACTACTAGAACCAAAACTTTCCTGCAGATGGATTAAAGTAAGTGAGAAAAGGCTTTGTCTCAAGTGGCATGCACGTGATGGTGTGACGAAGCCTGTACTCACATGACAACAGTTCTGAGTAGTGATAAAATCAGCCTACAGCAATTGCTGAACACTACGGTCCAATACTTTTTTAAAAGGCCCCATATGATTCTCATTTTCAGGTTCATACTTTTATTTTGGGTTTCTACTAGAACATGTTTACACGCTTCATGTTCAAAAACACATTATTTTTCTCATACTGTCTGTCTGAATATACCTGTATTCACCCTCTGTCTGAAATGCTCCCTTTTAGCGCCTGTCTTTAAGCCCACCTCCCGAAAAAAGCCCAGTCTACTGTAATTGGTCATTGTTTTCGGATCTTCCACATCTGCTCTGTCTGAGTCTTTGCACCGTCACTGCAGCTGGGGAATGACTGTAACTGCATTGTAGCGCCACTTTCTACCTATATATAGTATAGTTGTGACATCACAACCGTAAGGAAATCCGGACGGCCCATTTAGAGGCACAGTTTCTGATACTTTCATAGTATTTATATCGCACCTCAACCTGCTATATAACCAAAAAGAAATGGAAATCTCACTTTTTACAATATGGGACCTTTAATGCAGGAATATTGTATCCTCCAGAATCAACCAGTTCTCACTCCCAACTCGTAAAAGACGGACGCTTGGGCAGTGTCTCTCAGCATCAGATACGACGCAAAAAGCACCCTTCAGCATGTGTATGGAACGCACCGGGCAGAGAAGCAGCTCCGCGGCATTTTAAGATGACGTAGTATTAAGAGCGACAACGTTAGAGAGTAGTGTTAAAGCCCGAAATTCCGCATAGGGAGGTTGGTTGGGGTGATGGATGGGTCAAACAACACAGGACTTTCACCCAGGAGACTGGGGTTTGTGCCCCATTTTTGTCCCACGTGTCACTGAAACGTTCATTTTATAACCCCGCCCCCAATTTTTTCCTAAACCCAACTGTGTTGCCGGAATGCACTAACAGGACTTTAGGGCTTGTATCTTGACAATTAACATTTCTCTAAAGGAAAAATGTTTTATTTCAGTATATCAGTTTTATAAATGTATATACAAATAATGTTATGGCAGGATATGGCAGGCTTTCCAAGTGGCAGGAGGGACTTTCCTGTACCCAAAAGCTCAAGAGTTGGAGTCCTGTGAGACCCTCAAGCAGGGCACCAAATCCCAACCAGGTTCAGAAATTGCTAACTGTAAAATCTAACCATTGCGTGTGGGACAGGAAAGTGGTCGATGTTTCATCACTGAAGCACACGCTCACCTGTGAGCCAGTGAAGAATTCAAACAGCTGGCTGTGATTGTAATAATTTGTTCCTCTTCAGGGGTTTGCTGTTTAGTGGAAATGCAGTGTGGCTTTATGTAATAGCTTTAATCCTCACTATGCATGTCCATTCTCATGTTCACTGTGTATGAAAGTGCTGGTGCATTTGGCCTATTTCATTTTAATTTAGTGGATGCAGGAGTTTTGAACAACATGTCTGGTCCAGTAGTCTTCTACAGTACCTGCAAGGCATAACAACCTTTGCACACTCCCTCCCATGTTTGATCTCTCTCTCTCTCTCTCAGAGTAAACATGGTGGTTGGTAACACAGTGACTACACCCAGACAAGGGTACCTGCAGTGACCAGTTTTCAAATTAAAATGTATTGATTATTTCCATTGTCCATCAATTTATAGTATTCAGGCTCTGGTAGCTCTTTTTTTGGGAAACTCTTGTGATGTGCAAGAAGTGTTTATGTATCCACTTTCTACAGGGGTCACCATACTGAATGTATGGAACGCACCGGGCAGAGCAGCAGCTCGGCAGCGCTTTAAGATGACGTAGTATTAAGAGCGACAACGTTAGAGAGTAGTGTTAAAGCCCGAAATTCCGCATAGGGAGGTTGGTTGGGGTGATGGATGGGTCAAACAACACAGGACTTTCACCCAGGAGACCAGGGTTTGTGTCCCGTTTTTGTCCTGCATGTCACTGAAACATTCATTTTATAACCCACGACCTTTTCCTAAACCCAAGTGTCCCGTTCTTGTCCTGCGTATCACGGAAACTGACCTTTTATAAGCCCACCCACAATCTTTTCCTAAACCTAACTGTCCCGTTCTTGTCCTGCGTATCACGGAAACTGACCTTTTATAAGCCCACCCATGATCTTTTCTTAAGCCTAACTGTCCCGTTCTTGTGCAGTATTTCAGTTAAACGTTCCGACCCAGAAAGTCAAAAGTGACGCGAATAGCCATGTTGTTAGTGCAAACAGCAGCTTTTAGGCATTTTTCAGTTTTTTTGCTACCAGACAGAATTGACGAGGAGGCACCTTCACGCAATACAAGTCAATAGAGAAGAGAGTTCTATCTCACAAAGGCTCAGCACCATAAGCGGAGTTTGACATTCGAGCCATGGGGCCAAAAAAACAACATATATGTTTATTTTTAAAGCAGATTTTAAATTACATTGTAACAGCAAATTTATATACATGGCATTTAGGCAACCTTTATTGCAACGTTGGCATGGTAAGATGTCCAGACTAGTGCAACAGCAATTTTCATTTTTTGTGTCCTGCATATGCATCGACAATGGTCTCAGGTGAGAGCCAAAAATATTTTTTTTACTAAAGCAGTAGGCCTATATGAAATCAGATGTATTACCTACCACCATTTAGTTGTTTTGTGTTATTTAAAATATTTATAAAAAATCTGGTCATGCCAGAAGTAATTTTTTCACTCATTTTTGACACAATGCAATTTTATGTTTCAGCCCCCTGCCATTGGTGCTCGAGTCCTTGGCCTCTAGAGCGCTCCTCTCTGAAGGCGTTGTCATTTAAGACAGCCTTGCTGCTTGCACTGACCTCAGCTGAGAGGGTGTGTGTACTGACCGCCCTGGTTGCTTGTTGCTCCGCGGTGACCGCAGCGTCGCTACTATCGGAACGAATCCCTCCCTTGTTCCCAAGAACTTGAGGAATTTGTTCAGGTCGATAGTTATTCAGTTAGATGCCTTTTGTCGTCCACGGTAGGCCAAATTGCATCTGCTTTGCCCAGTTAGTGCGCTGGCATGTTATGTGGAACACACGGCCCAACTAAACGGCTGTAAGAGACCCTCCCACTGTGATGCCGCGCACACTCAGCATGCGGTGTTGGCGGCCTTGTTTGGTGGGGTGATCGTTGAGGACTTATGTGCGGCAGCGTCATGGTCTGCTCCCTTTCCGTTCATACGGTTTAACCTATTGGACATGCTGTCCCCCGGTGGTGTGATAAACCCACATGTTCCAGTGATCCTTGATGACCCAAGGGATGTTGTGTATAAGGCGTCTTTGCTTGTACTTTGGCCCCTGCAAAGTTAGGCCGTGGCTCTACCCAGTTAATTTGCTTACTACCTGGGTGAGCAGAGGCCCCTTATTTCTCCGCCGTGGTGGCGTGGTTTTTCAGAAGTAGCTGGGCCAGGATCAGTGGTGTTGGGTCGGTATTATGTTGCGTCAGGGCGTTCATTCATCTGGCTCCACCCACTGTATCCATAGAGTCCAGTAGAGGGCAGAGCCTGTGTGAGATAAAACAACGGTTACAATATTGTAACCCTATTTCTATAAGCACAGACGGAGCTCTCTATAGGGGCCCTGTCGCTCCTATGCCGCTTGCTGAAGAGGGTGTGGCAGACCAGCACACCGCTGCCTTATATACTGTGCTGACTGCATGTATTTGAGTAGGCACGTCACGATTGGCCGGCTACGTTTATGCAAAGTTCAGTGGCCGAATGCGTGCTCGGGATTGGAAGAGAGTATCACCCATAGAGTCCAGAGTCCCACTGAAAGGCAGTCAAACTCAGAGCAGCTAGAAAGTCGATACTCTCAGTCACGTCACATTTGTATAGAATCATACATCAAAAGGGACAAAGGGAGCCAAACAATAATCAGCTTTACGGTAGCTGAGCGTATCACATCTTCATGAAATGAGAATGAGAAAGAGAGAGAATGAGCGTGAGAAGAAAAGAAAAAAAGAAAACAATGTGGGTCAGTTTCTGTTTGCTCAGCTGCTATAAAAACTTGCCCTAGGCCAGAAGCTAATCAGCAGCTGACCTGCAGCCAGTTTGTATGCCAGCTGGGACAGTTGTCCAAATAATGGAACAGTATGTGGACAACCCTGTGCACATACAGTACTTTTGGGCTGTGGTGATTTTCGTAGTTTGGTCTCAACCCATTTGTTTCTATTAAAGTTTGACATTTTTGGGAAATGCACTTATTTGCTTTCTTGCCGAGACTTATATGAAGAGACTACTCTCATGTCTGTGTGCTAAACATGAAGCTAGAGCAAGCAGGAAATGAGCTTAGAATAAAGGAGCAAGGGGAAGCTTGATTTTAGTTTTTGTCACTGTCCTGTTTTAACATAACAACATCCCCGTGCACAAATCCAGCTCCGTAAAGAAATAATTACACAGAGCTAATCCAACGCCTCAACACCAACAGCAGTGTTGGACCTCATTGATGCTCTTGTGTCTGAATGGAAAAAATCCCTGCAACAGGTTCAACATCTGGTGGAGAACCTTAATACAGAAGATGGAGGCTGTTATAGGAGCACAGTGGGCAGTGGTGGCCTGAAGGTTAGAGAAGCGAGCTTGTTACCGGGAGGTTGTCGGTTCAATCCCCAGACCGACAGGATAAAATCTGGGTGGGGAAAGTGAAAGAACAGCGCTTGTCCCCTCCCTCATCACCACCACCACTGAGGTGCCCTTGAGCAAGGCACTCAACCCCAACAGCTCCAGTGGAGCTGCTCAGTGGCCAGCAGATCAGACTGTGGTTGTACTGGGCAGCTTCCAGGTATGAATGTGGAACTGTGTGAATGTGATCAGGGTGTTCCTGCAAAAAGAGAGGCTGCCTCTCAGTGAACCTTCCCTGAATAAATAAAGGTTAAATAAAAAAATAAAAAAATAAAATGCCCATGGTGACGCAATCACATGTTACACTTTCACATATTGCTGCGATGTTGGGTCTCCACATGCATTGGGCCATACATCATATTCTGCTGTTGCTGTACCTGCCATTGTGATCACTTCAGATAATATAATAAGATAATTAATATGTTTTTTTCATTGGCTGATAAGCTGAATAAACAGCAGGAAAGATCAGCTCTGAAAATAAAATGTGACCTGACACACACACACACACACACACAAAGACACATACACACACGCACGCACGCACACACACACAAAGACACACACACACTGATGACACACTGACACACATGGTAACCTGAGCATGTGTGCATCCACAGCATATGGAGGCTATTGGATTACACTGAAATATTAACAGTGCCATTGGTGGATAGATAGGTGCTCACACACACACACACACACACACAAAAATACGTACATACTCATATAAAGACAGAGACGTGCACATGCAGTGTTTGTGTGTTTCAGATTATTCCTTTTTTAATCTCTTAATGTTTTTGTTCTTATACCCAAGCCTATTTCTTTTTTATTTTAACCTCCTTTTTGTCACGTTTTCCCTCTCCACAGCCCTCCCTCCATCCCACCATTCATCCATCATGTCAGAGCCGTCTCCAGGCTGGTGGAAGCTCACTTTCCTGAGGAGAAAAAAATCCCAGACCAAGGTTCTGTATGAAATCCCTGCAGAGTTTGTTTCCAACGCCTCCACCGGTCAGCATGGGTCCGGCCCAGCCACCGGAGCTGCCGCCCACCCAGAGCACATGGTGCACGACTCTCAGCTGGACGCCCGACTGGAGAGGATCATGGATAAAACAGCCAGCAAAGGGCGCCAGGTCAAGGTTTCTCACTCTGGAAGGTTTAAGGAGAAGAAGAAAGTGCGAGCCACTCTGGCAGAGAACCCAGAGATGTTTCCAGGAGGGGACGCTGCCAGAGATGACAACCAGATGGCTGAGAAGTGACAGGACACACACTAAACATGAACAGTGATGCATTAATAGGGAGAGGTTAAAGCTTGGCGTTTGGGTTTACGGCTCTCTCTCCCCTTGTTGTCAGTTGATGGAGCCTAAATTTGAGAAAACTCTCCTTAATATCTTTTTAAAAGGAGAACCGTTTGCAAAATGGCCACAAAGACACTCATCAGAATAAGTTACATTTAGACTTTAACTTGTGGAAAAATGTGCCTATATAGTTTATATTTCTATAGAGAAGATGAGGTTTTCCCATTCACTTCAATACAAAAAAACATCCAGTGGCCACTAGAGGCACTGGTGTCAGCTGCTGCATTATCTACTTGATAATAGAACTATGGTGATTGCAGGAATTAAACTTCAACCTTCCCAGTACATCTTCAACCCTCACCTAGTCCACTGTATTGTTTAGATGTACCGGGATCAAACATGTGACCTTTCCGTGACTGGATGGATTATTTAACTAGTAGACCATGCCAGCTGTGTGTGACAGCCACTGTGACTGGACCTTTGGACCTCATGTGCAACTGTTCAGCGATGTACCTTGAACTCAGAGTCAGAATCCAAAAATGGCTTAGCTTAAATTACTAAAAACAAAGTTGATCTACCTTTGGAAAAAGACACAACCTGAAGGTGTCAAAATAACAGGGTAACCAATATTGACTCTAGATTGGAGATAAATAATGAGATTCATATATATATATGTAATTTACAGGGGGGATGGGTGAGTTACAGCCCCCCTAACAATCAAACCTGGCAAGACATTTTCATATAAATCATCCTTGTTCTTCTTCACCCTCGGATGTGTTTTCTTCTGGCCAGCCGCATGATGGAAACATCATCGAACCCCCCCACTCACTCGGTGTGAATTCTCCGGATAATGATTCACACATGGGCTTAATCGGACATTACACACACTTTGTACTGGGGAGCTGGCAGGATAGAGTCATTTTAATGTCATGTTCAATTGTTTCGGACATTTGTGTTGTCACATTTAGCTCTTCCAGGTAATGTGTGAAAGGGGTTACTGTAAGATATTTTCCTACTTACACTTCGTGGTATATATTTTCTTTTATCTGCTGCGATTTTTGCATATCTACTGCAATTTCTCCTTCAACTCCGATAGAATGGAAAGTTCTGTAAAGACCTGGTCATGCTTACATTTAAAACAATGACATTTCACAGTGAAGTTTTCACATTAACACACCTTTTCCCCCTCTTCCATAACTCTTGTAGGCAATTAAAATGGGCAACTGGCCCATATTGCAATTCAGCAAACCTAGAGCAAGGTAGTATTCTAGCATAGAAAGGTGGGTTTATCCGGCCATGTCCCTGCGTCATGGTTCTATAGGTCAATTGGTCAACAGCTTCTTTAATATTTGAAAACCTACTGAAACACTCTGTCTTGGTTGAATATTTCGCTATACCTTTCAAAATAAGTTCACCCTAACACGTTAGCTGTGACATTAGCTGCAGTACTAAAGCATATGTACAGTGGTTTACCTTTTTTTAATTAAGGCAAAGTCCATGTCTTGTAATGTAATCAACATCTAGTAAAATATTAAATTTAACCTGAAACAGCAACATTCGTTGGTCGTGTATAAAGTTACAATTTGTTTTTTTATTAATCCAACTGGGGGAGCTGTGGATCTTTATATACACTACCGGTCAAAAGTTTGGGGTCACTTCGAAATTCCCATTCCACTCCATTATAGACAGAATACCAGCTGAAATCAGTTGCATTGTTTTTTTAACCAGGGCAGCAGTTTTCAGATGACATTATGTGCTTACATAATTGCAAAAGGGTTCTCTAATTTTTTCTCAGTTAGTTTTTTAAAATGATATCAGATTAGTAAACAGAATGTGCCTTTGGAACATTGGATGAATGGTTGCTGATAATGGGCAATGTAGATATTACTTTAAAGATCAGCCACCCTCTCAGATCAGCTAGTATTCTGTCTATAATGGAGTGGAATGGAAATTTGTAAGTGACCCCAAACTTTTGACTGGTAGTGTATATGAGTGTTTAGTGAAAAGGAATGAATGTAGTCTGGTTCGGCTGAAATCAGCAGCATCAGCATCTATCTACACAATCTCTACACTAGAAGACAAACACTGCATTCCTAGAATACAACCACAGCAAACTGCCAACCTGCACATGCTGTTGCCAGTAAAGTCCAGTAGAGGATGGCATTGTTCTACCCAGAAACCTCATATTCAACAGATTCAATCAAACACTCCTCTACTCTGGTTTTTGTGTAAAAGTTTGCCTTAGAAGCTTGTTTTCTGGATAGATGTAAATCTCTCTTACGGCATCATTGCATTTCAAGTGTTGCATACGGTAACTTAGCCTACTTTGGATGTATCGTGAGCTAAACCGGGTACCGCTATCACTGTCACTGTGTCACGAGCCAAAGCATTGCTGTAGCAACCAACGTAATAATAACTTAATTAATATAGCGCATTTCATGAAACCCACGGTCGCTTTACAGCGGGTAGACAGTGCAGGGCGACAAGAGAAAAGAAAATAGTAGGCCAACACAAACACAGACTTAAAGAAATAAAACGTCCGCGCTAAATGGAAGGGTGACATAATTTAATGTGTGCTACTGACGTACAACCACATTGCGCATTGTAAAGTTATTTTATGAACGAAATAGAAATATTACATACCTGAGGGCCAATTCCGAGTGGGTTTTGAATAATTTAAAATCCTGTAATTGTCGCCATCATTTGAAAGCCCAACTGAGTGTGACTCGCGTTATCGCCCATTGTCTTTCACTTCCCCTTTCCCTTTTTGCATTTAGTTCTTCGTTTAGTTTCTTTCTTTTCTGTGATGGTCCTGCCCCGGTATCAGCCATAACTACAGCAGATAACTTCTAAAATAACATTAAAATACAGTAAGGCCTACATAAAGAAATCTCAAGTCCTGCTTCCTTTTACCTGGCTCAAAAGGCTGGATACTAACCATAGACCAAAAGTAACCAAAGTGCTGCAAGTGCCTTAAACCTGCATTCTATCTGAATTCCAGCAAAAGGAGGTTGGTTTCTGTAGAAGTCTATGAGAAAGTGACCCACTTCTCACTTGATTTATTAACTAAGTAAACATTTTTTAATTATGGTCTCGTTGATTTTAAAATCGACGATAAAGCAGGGGGTGTTTCAGGCTATGGTGTGAGTGACAGTTTGCGGCCTGTCTTATATGTAATATAACTATTGAACAAAGATATATTTAAAACCTACCGAAGCTAAATCTTACCTCGAGTTATGTAGGCTAGCTTTCAGCAGCAGTTGCATCCAGATTGCCAGTTAAAGTGTGTAACGTAACGTAGGGTGTAAGCAGCGTTGCCAACTCTCAACTAGCGCCACAGTCAGATACCGCCCAACAGATGGCTCCTCCCTCACGTCTAAAATCGTCACATCCGCAACCAAGATGGCTGCGCCTGTAACGGCAAACTCAACGACTCATAGCAGATCTCCACAAACCAATGGGTGACGTCACATGTGCTCTGTCCATCAATATTTACAGTCAATGATACTAACACAGGTGTTCTGGTGTTGCAAAGAAATCTGTGACCCATCAGAATGTGTTACTGTAGCGCTGTCTGCCTGCCGGAAATCATTCTGTGACTGCGTGGGAAAAATCGAAAAACTATATTTTTATAGTTCACTATTAGTCTCATAGGTCATTTAAGACCATTGAATGAAAAATGACAGAGCTTCAGAAACATTATAAAGTTACATAGTCCCTTTAACATCCAGTGAGTAGATAAACTGCAGACTGTCTCTTTGAGACCACTTACCAATACCAGTTTTGATTCTGGGTGAAATGAATGTGAACATGTTGATACTGTATTCTTCTCCAGTGCTAAAGTGCTCCCACAGTTGCTGTCATCAGCTTGGCTCCAAAACTTGGGATATGTATGGGCTTATTTTTTTTATTTTGTAGATTAATTATTTTATAAATAAAGTTTGTCTGATTTTAAAAGCAAATGATTTGACGTATATCCATGCCAAGTACAACAGCTTTCAGTAATAGAAAAGATTTCAAAAGAGCACAGAGTTGCTGTGGTCACTTCAAACCACAAGGGGGAGTCCTCACTCCATCTAAAAACCTCATCAAGATTCCTGTACTGTTGGGTGAAATTACGTAAAATGACACATTACATATACTTGGATAAACACTGTCGAGCTCACATCCCAGATTAAACATATTTTTTTATTATTTATTATTTTAGGGTGAAATTATCATTATACAATGATTATAATAACTTTATTTATATAGCACCTTTAAAAACAAAGTTTACAAAGTGCTTTGACAGACAAGCAAGTCAGTGAAAATAACCGGCAACTAAACAGTGGGGCCGGAAAAGCCCACTAAAAGATACAGATCAAAACGGAACAATACAGTGAGACAATCAAAAGGGAATAAAAGGGGAGTAAAAAGAGGCATCACATAAAAGCAAGTCTAAAAAAATTTGTTTTTGTGAGGTGATTTAAAAGAGTCCACTAATGACAACATTCAATTCAATTTTATTTATAGTATCAAATCATAACAGAGTTATCTCGAGACACTTTACAGATAGAGTAGGTCTAGACCACACTCATTAAATTCCAAAACCCCAACAATTACAGTAATTCCCTCAAGAGCAAGCATTAGCAGTGGCTATTGCGACAGTGGCGAGGAAAAACTCCCTTTTAGGAAGAAACCTCGGCAGACCCAGACTCTTGGTAGGCGGTGTCTGACAGGGCCGGTTGGGGGTGTGATGAACAGTGGCAAATAATAGTCACATTAACCCTTAGATGCATGACCTACCGATACCTACACTCTTCCATGACCCCAATTAGAATGAATGCGTTTTATGTGGTAAACTTAAGAAATTTCTTTCTTAAGTCAAAAAACTACTTACTACTTAACAATACAATATCATACACACATACACACACACACACACGCCTCATGATTGTGCTCAAGAGTATATTTACATAGTGTGCATATCTAAGGGAAGCACGGTCTCACAGCAGTTAGTGAAATGGTCACGTTATTTTTAATCTATTGATTTGTGTACACGGACATGATTATCTTGTTTATTTTGTGTTGCAGAGAATGTCATTTATTCGTGTGGTCAGATCATAATGGGAAGCATCTATACGGAGGTTGGGTTTTGGAAAAGAAGCACGGGGAAAGGACATACCACATGCCGGGACCCGATCCCAGGTCTCTGGGACGCCGACACCCCACAACCATGGGACGCTGATGCGCCACAACAACGGGACGGTTGGGGTTAGGAAAAGAAGCACGGTGAAAGGACACGCCACACGCTGGGACGCAATCCCCGGTCTCTGGGATGCCGACACGCCACAACAACGGGATAGTTGGGGTTTACGCCGGGATGCAAACTCCGGTCTCCGGGGTGAAAGTCCTGTGTTGTTTGACCCATCCAACCAACCTCCTTACTTGGATTTTCGGCATTTAATGCTACTTGCTACTGTAATCGTGCTGTGATCACGAAATATGCTTCCCATTGAAATTCATTAGTTTAAAAATCGTCCTCACCAACATGAAAAAAAATAGTTAAACATGTCCTTGTACACAAATCCATAGATTTAATAACGTGACCATTTCATGAACTACTGAAAAGTGCTGTATATGCTAGCAGGTTTAAAGCCACTACTAAAAATAATAAATCATTTTGAAATCATATTTGCTCTACTGAAAGCACATGAAATCTTGCAAAAAGTGCTTGTCTTTATAGCTTGTAACTATTGTTACATTCCATAGACTAAACATTTAATTGATTAAAAATAACCATAAGTTGCAGCCATAATATTTACAGTCTATGGTTGCACCCCAGCACTCACAGGAAATGTAAACACGCCAATATTTAGTTTCATCAAGGCTGACTGTCATCGTGACACATTGTAATTGACTGATACAATGTTGAGCACTGGAAATGTCAAAGTGCTAACAGACCTTTCTGACATGTTACCAGTTAGAAATTATATAACTAACCACATCACTGCCTCTTGAAAAAACGACTTACTGATAAACAATACTTCAAACTTAAACTTCAAAGTATTTGTATAACTTAACTCATGGTAAGGGAATTAAGGTAAAGTAAAGTAAACATGAAGGGATTTTGGTAAGCACTGTTTCAAATAAGAATACACTAATGCACTGTTAGTAGCAGTGATCAGATCAGTGATTGGTAGAGAGTATTAAAAATAATGTTAACATTTAGTAAAAATAACCTTCAGGGTGGTGAGACTGCTGGCATTAGATGTGTGGATCAACAGTAAATGTATACCTGACACTCACAGTTGATAAAAATCAAAGGCTCCTAGGGTTAGCCTTTGAAATTCCATAGAATATGCTTGGGGTCATTTTTGACAAAACATATACATATACATAAATGCCAGTGTCTGCAAACACAACAACTACGAAGAGGAGCAGATGGGCTGGGTTAGGTGGATGCTGCAACTCCTCACTCCCTAACTATAAGCTTTATCAAAGAGGAGGTTTTTCAGTTTACTCTTAAATGTGGTGACAGTGTCTGCCCCTCAAACCCAAAGTGGGAGCTGGTTCCACAGGAGCGGAGCCTGATAGCTGAAGGCTGTGGCCCCCAGTCTAGTTTTAGAGACTCTAGGTAGTAGCTCTGCATTCTGGGAGCATAGTGCTCTACTAGGACAATAAGGTACTAAGAGCTCTTCTAGGTATGATGATGCTTGACCATTTAGAGCTTTGTAGGTCAGTAGGAGGATTTTAAATTCGATCCTAGATTTCACAGGAAGCCAATGCAGAGAAGCCAATACAGGATAAATATGATCTCTTCTCTTAGTTCTCGTCAGAACACGTGCTGCAGCATTCTGGATCAGCTGGAGAGTCTTAAGGGACTTATTTGAGCAACCTGATAGTAAGGAATTACAGTAGTCTATCCTGGAAGTAACAAATGCATGGACTAGTTTTTCAGCATCGTTTTGAGACAGGATATTCCTAATTTTGGCAATGTTACGAAGATGGAAAAAGGCTGTTCTTGAGGTTTGTTTTAAGTGGGCGTTGAAAGATATATCCTGATTGAAAATAACTCCTAAATTTCTGACAGTAGTGCTGGAGGCCAGGGCAATACCATCCAGAGTAGCTATATCTTTAGATAATGAAGTTCGGAGGTGTTTAGGGCCCAGCACAATAACTTCAGTTTTGTTTGAGTTTAACATCAGGAAATTGTGGGTCATCCAGGATTCTATATCTTTAATACACGCTTGAAGTTTAGCTAACTGACCACTTTCGTCTGGCTTAATTGACAGATATAATTGGGTGTCGTCTGCGTAACAGTGAAAGTTAATTGAGTGTGTAGGATACCAGTATAGGGTACAGATTTGATCATTGGCAAATTATCAAAGATGTTTTATCAATATTAATAAAGTTATGAATATGGTTATTAATAACTTTATCAAATCGACAGAACAATCAAAACGGGGCACCACCCTGCAAGTCAGGGACCAATAATCAAACTGTGGAACAGTCTCATTTCTGTAAAAATACTTTAAAAGGAATTAAAGGATGGGTTGATTTCGAGCGCGGACCCGTTCGACCAGCAATTACCACAACAAATACACAAATAATCCCCAGCAACTGCTAATTAAGTATAATCGAATTTATTAACGTCACAATTATCAGTAGCCAATCAATAATCCTTCAATAATAAAACGTATATACCTTTTTCAGTATCACAACCCAAAACAAAGCAAAAACAAAACAGCATGTGTTGTGGACACGTCTGTGTGTGTGTGTGTGTGTGTGTGTGTGTGTGTGTGTGTGTGTGTGTGTGTGTGTGTGTGTGTGTGTGTGTGTGAGTGAGAGAGTGAAAGAGGAGGGGCGGTGTTGAAGTGTAGTTCTAACACAAAACAACTCCCAAAATGGCTACTCCTGTGAGCTGCACAAAACTATTTAGCCTCAAGAGGGCGATAGTGGTGCTGGGTGCACGAGGAGGGGGTTGAACAGGTCGAGGGGGGGGGGTTGCTAGGCAACCCCACGTGGTTAAGCTCGCAGCGTTAGCTCGGGAGCTACGTGGCTAGCTTGTGTCCGTGTGTGTGTTAGTAAAAGGAACAGAATAAAGGAGGAAAAGAAAAGAGACACTCTGATCTTAGTTATCGATAACGGCCAGCTCAGTGGCTAACAGCTGATTTCCGCGATTGTCTCGCAGACAGTAACTAAACTCCGTGAAAGGAGTGGTTTAGCAGGTAGCGCTTACGGTTTTTAACCAGCTACTTAACACAACAAAATCAAACAGTATAGTGATCAATTTATACATTCACAGAAACAGATTAATAATCACGTATAGACCAGTACATAATTAAAATCACAGATCACATTAATGGCAACAAGTGGTAGCGAACCCTTTGCTCATTAATAAACACACTAGTTATCTCTGTCCAGACGTCAGTCTTTTTACGGTGTGTTCAGTCCGTTTTTTCCTGTCCATAGGTTTCCACAGAAATGAAACAGAACGGGTCCCTGGCGCTCGTCAGCGGCCACGGAGAAACTTCCCTCCAAAAAGGCAGCAAGGGGGAAAGTTTGGTCGACTTTGAGAAGAAAAACGTTGTTTCCTTCTCACTGCAGTTATGAAAAACACTGGTGCGTTTTTCATAGGATCCTCCGAAATTAAATCCACTTTCTCCAGAAAAATAGAAGTTGAGCACAAGCGCTTGCGCGCCTCCTGTCAGCAACGTGAGTTGCAAGTGAAGACAACAGGATTTTGGGTGATCAGGCTTACTTATAGGTCAAGACTCCATGCTGTGTTTATGGTCCCGCTGACCCAATAGGAAGACTCGAAACTCTTGAAAGTGTCGAGACTACAATCTTGTAGTTCTTTGACTTCCTGCCAGTTGTGAGGCTTGTCCCTTCTGGCTGGGACTTTAGCATAGAGGTGTGAATTAACCAGGCTTTGGGGTTTACATACAGGCCACGATTCCTTTGTCTCTCTGGTCAGCTCAATCTGAGGCCTTTTTGGTTAAATCAGGTTTAACCAGCTTCTTGGTCCCCAACAAGTGTTTCCTAATAATATTACCTAGAGGAAGCATATATAAGGAAAATAGAATTGGTCCAAGCACTGAGCCTTGAGGAATGCCATGGCTAACTTTAGCGTGCTTGGAGGGTTTATCGTTAATGTTAACAAATTGGGATCACTCAGAGAAATAGGACTTAAACCAGCTTACTGCGATTCCTTTAATGCCAACTAAGTGTTCCAGTCTCTGTAACAGGATGGTATGGTCAATAGTGTCAAATGCAGCACTAAGATCTAGTAAAACAAGAATGGAGACAAGTCTTTTGTCTGCAGCAGTTAGAAGGTCGTTAGTAATTTTCACCAGTGCCGTCTCTGTGCTATGATGCTTCCTGATTGAAAGTCATCAAATAAACTATTGCTATGTAGAAAATCACATATCTGATTAGCAACTACCTTCTCAAGGATCTTGGATAAAAAGGGAAGGTTAGATATAGGTCTATAGTTTGCTAAGACCTCAGGATCGAGGGTGGGTTTTTTCAGAAGAGGTTTTATCACTGCTACTTTAAATGACTGCGGTACATAACCTGTTAATAAGGACATATTGATCATATCTAGTAATGAAGTGTTAACCATGGGTAACGCTTCTTTGAGTAGCCTCGTTGGGATAGGGTCTAAGAGACAGGTAGATGGCTTAGTTAAAGATACCTTTAACATTAATTGTTGAAGGTCTATAGGATAAAAGCAATCTAAAAATATGTCGGGACTAGTCGTTCTTTCTAGCGGTCCTGCGTTTAAAGGTGAACCGTTAGAAGCTGTGGGCAAGAGGTGATGGATTTTATCTCTAATTGTTATAATTTTATTATTAAAGAAGCTCATGAAGTCATCACTACTCAGAGCTAGGGGAATAGATGGCTCAGTAGAGCTGTGACTCTCTGTCAGCCTGGCTACAGTGCTGAAAAGAAACCTTGGGTTGTTCTTATTTTCTTCTATTAGTGATGAGTAATAGCCTGATCTGGCCTTTCTTAGGGCCTTCCTATAGGTTTTGAGACTTTCTTGCCAATCCAAACGAGATTCTTCCACTTTGGTGGAACGCCATTTACTTTCGAGGTTTCGCAAGATTTGTTTTAATATGCGAGTTTGGGAGTTATACCAAGGTGCTAGTTTCCTTTGCTTCGTCATCTTCTTTTTGAGGGGAGCAACAGAGTCTAAGGTCGTCCGTAGGCAGGTCATAGCACCGTCTACAAATGTATCAATTTGGGAGGGACTGAGGTTAACATAAAGGTCCTCTGTTTTGTTAAGGCATGGCATAGAGTCAAATGCTGTTGGAATATCTTCCTTAAATTTAGCTATAGCACTGTCAGATAGGCATCTAGTGTAGAAGTTTTTATCTAATTTAGTATAGTCAGGTATTAAGAATTCAAAAGTAATTAAAGAATGATCTGATAATACCAAATTCTGCGGAAATATTATTAAATCCTCAATTTCAATACCATATGCCAGCACAAGGTCGAGGGTGTGGTTAAAACAGTGCGTCGCCTTGTGCATACTCTGACTGAAACCGATTGAATCTAGCAATAAGTTGAAAGCAGTAGTAAGGCTATCATTGTCAACGTCCACATGGATATTAAAATCACCTACAATAAGTACTTTGTCTGATTTAAGGACTAAACATGATAAAAACTCTGAGAATTCAGATAAAAATTCAGAATACGGACCTGGAGCCCTGTAAATAACAATGAATATAATTGGCTGTAATGTTTTCCATTTTGGATGTTGAAGATTAAGAACAAGACTCTCAAACGAGTTATAATAAAGTTTAGGTTTAGGATTAATTAACAGGCTTGAATCAAATATTCCATTCCAGGTCAAACTGTTTATTAAAGGTAAGAAACAACACTACTCAGAAATCTGAAAATGAACGTTTTCACTTCCGCTGAAATTTAGCTTCAGAGCAAAGTGAAGCCAATATCACATTTAACTACAATCTAATCTCTAATCTAATCTCTAATTCTCTGTAAAAAAAAAAAAAAAGAAAAAGAATGGAATCCCATGACAAATGTCATGTTGTGTAAAAAGCCTTTAGAATTTCCTTTGCTCTGTTAAAACTTTGAATTTAAACATCAGTAACTACTATATCAATGCATCTAAATAAAACACACACTTTTAGGGTGACAATCAACATTAAAGAGAAAACCTATAGAGAATTATGTAAGGGATAATGACCTGCTTGCTCTACATTATCCCGCTTGTTACACAGTGACTTACTCTTACTCTTACCTGTAACCTTATTCTTACTCATCAATAATTTGACACAAAACCTAGATTTTAAATGATTTTATTGATTTGAAATTGTCCTCTAGAGTCTAATCAGAACTGGGTCCATAGCAACAGTCTGTTATCCACAGCAGCGGTAGATAGGGCAGTGTATCATTCAAAAATCTTCAATACTGCTTCCGATACCAGTTTTATAAAATCCCTTTTAACAAAAACCAAAACAACAAATTAAAACATTATATGTTACGATACAAATCTCTTTTCTCAGCTCCTTCATGACTATGTGAAGCACACTGTGGTCAAGTTTCTCAAAATACAACAACACGCACACGTGAGCCCGTCTCTGTGTGTAACATGTTTTGCCTGCGTGTTTCTACGATGTGTAGACAGCCAATCAGCAGCATTATTAGATCTTGGTAGAAGCATGCTGCGTGCTTATTGGCTCACTGACGCTGATGAGATTTACTCCTTAGGTATTGAAAGTAGGTATTGAATGACGAGGCCTTTTTTGCTACCCGATACTAAGGAAGCAATTCGGTCGGTGCCTAAAAAGTATCATACTGTAGTTTGGTACCCAGCCCTAGTGGTAGAATTCCGTAATTGAGTATTCAACAAAGCCGTGCAATAAAAAAAAAATTTGTACCGTGTGAAATAAAGAGGATGAAACCATTTTAAACATTTTATGTTGATGATATAACAGTAGAAAATTGTATTTGCATTGAAAAAGGAATTTTATATTTTCTATATATTTATCTTAAGGACCCTTTTGAAATTTAGATGATTCAAGGATCTTAAGGGGTTGCTTTTGTGTGTGTGTGTGTGTGTGTGTGTGTGTGTGTGTGTGTGTGTGTGTGTGTGTGTGTGTGTGTGTGTGTGTGTGTGTGTGTGTGTGTGTGTGGTGTGTGTGTGTTCGGCGTGTGTTCAGCGTGTATTTTTGTGTTCAGTTTCAGAAGCAGTGTGCGTCTTCAGATTCTCCCTCCTCACACTTACACAGAGACACTGAAGAACCAGATGCAGACCTGATATTAAACCTGAGCACGGGATAGAGCGGTTCAGTGAAAGTGGTGTTGAAGGTGTGGAGATGGATCAGTGTGTCAGCGGAGACTCTGTAGAAGGACAGAAAGCCAGCAGGCCAGTCCACATACACTGCTACTCTGCCAGCGTCAAACGATGAATGGATGCCCCGTATGTCTGTTGTTCTCTTATTGTGACAGGCGGAGTAACCATTACCAGAACAGAAGAGACCCCAGGACTTGTCGTTCTCGCCAAGACAACCCTCGTCATCCTGCCCTTTCCTTTTGATTCCTTTGTATGCCACTCCAATGTTAACCCATCCTTTCCAGTCCGCCTCCCAGTAAGAGCGCCCAGTCAAACCATCTCTACACAGAACCTGCTTCCAGTGGTGAAATCGCTCTGGGTGATCGGGGTAAGGGTGCTCCTCTTTCACCTCCGTCACCTTTCTGTTGTCCTCAGACAACATCAGCTTCCTGTTCGCTGTGTTCGGGTCCAGCCGGAGTTCACAGGCATCTGACGGGGAGAATAAGACAACACAACAAAGATCGATTTTAGCTTAACATGGTTAATTCATGATTCATTCGTTAATTAATCAGTTGAAGAGTAACTCTGCCGAAGTGGTTGTGTTTGTTGACATTGTCAGTTTGTAAGCATTATATCTCAAGTTATGCTATCTGATTTGAACAAGGAAATCCTTATTTGAATCACTAAATATATATATATATATATATATATATATATATATACACAGTATATTTGCTCAGGATGTTGTTGTGTTGGTTTTCTTGCCTGTACTGAAATTTAAATGTTCGTATTTATCTTTTTTTTTAATATGAACAAAATAAACAAAATTAAACCAAACTTAAATCTGATAAAAGTTAAGTCGTTTTTTAGTTTTTTATGCTTATCCAGACTGAACAATGCCATGTGGCCATTGATCATTTGAAGGTAAAAGGTTAAAAACATGTGAGACATGGAGGAAAATCAAATCAGTACAGGTCAAATCCATTTTCACCTTCAACTTCACCATTTCCATTCTGAATCTTTTTTAAGTTTTTAAGTTGTCTTTTTCATCACTTCTTTAAGAATACATCAGGAAAGTTCAACTCACACATGAAGGGTTTCAAGCGATGCCTTCCACCATGGTCAACACTGAGGCAGAAATGACAACAGAAGTAATGGGATAAAAATACAGAAGGACAAATTCACACACTGTGAATTAGCTGTAACTGTACACTAATGTAACCACCAGAGAGTGTCCAGTCTCCAATGTGGATCCTCGAGTCCAGCAGAAAGCAGTTTCACCCCTGAGTCTCCTGGATGATTGTAGCTCAGATCCAGCTCTCTCAGATGGGAGTGGTTGGAGCTCAGAGCTGAGGCCAGAGAGACACAGCCTTCCTCCGTGACCTGACAGCCTGACAACCTACACATATATGTATAATAGACATAAACATATGTGTTACATGACTGATGTTCTAACTAGTGAGCAGCATTTTCAATTAGTTAACATATATGGCATACTGTTAATGGACAACTTTCCTATTTTACACACAACTGACTTAGTGATCAAATTTGCATTTTAAATTCTCCATTGAATGTCATGTCATATGAATTTTATGCATCCTTACTGATATTCAAGAACAAGAGTGGTATACATTTTCGCATTTATCTCTCGGCAAGAAAGCAAAAAAAGATATGGAAAATAATGTAATATTGCAACAATGCTCCCAACATTTAGGTCAGTGCCTTGCATGGCAGCCTGGCACCATTGATGATGACTGTAAGATATTGTAAATGATAAAAAGTTCAACATAAATGCAGTCCATAAATGTAAATGCAGTTCAAAGTCAGATGTGCTTACATGCCTATCCACCACCCAAACCTCCATTCCACTACATACAGTAAAGGGAACACTACTTTCTGTATTGGCACTCAATGTTGGTGCTGGATGTAAATTGTGACCTGCAGAATTGTCCATTACAAACTTAATTCCTAGCGATACCACGCTGAATCAAACACATACTGTATGTGAACAGGCAAAACTTTGGATGTCTATGTTGACCATAAGATTTGCTTTTCTGATAATTAATTGAATTGGTTCATAACTACTGACCTTAGAGTTTCCAGTCTACAGTGTGGACTTTCTAGTCCAGGAGAGAGCAGCTTCACTCCAGAATCCTGCAGCTCGTTGTTACTCAAGTCCAAGTCTCTCAGACTGGAGGACTGCGAGCTGAGAACTGAGGCCAGAACTTCACAGCTTTTCTCTGACAGGTTACAGCCACTCAACCTGATGAGAAAAATGCAAATCAGAAAGGTAGTACACAATGCTGCTTTAATCTTCTTGAAACAATCTTTGATATAATCAACTTGTCTAGTTGCATATCTTCACTGAAGGCTTTGACTCCTGGCAACAAAAAAAATCTTTCCAAAATGAATAATTTATGAAGTCAAACCAACCAAAACTCTGGATTATATGGACCCCCGAAAGGGCAACACAGTCTCACTCCCAGCGCATCAAAATCAGACACTTGGTCAGGGGCCTTTTGCGTTTGATACTGACGCAAAAGGTGTCCTTCAGTGTCTCATGAAGATGCAGAGATGCAGGGGGCTTTCAACTAAATCCAACAATTTATTTTGAATAAATTGTGTAAAAACGGTGTTGTCATGCAGAGCGGACTGGCGTCATCTCTATAGCAACAACGGCTAAGGATAATGGGTAGTGTCTTAGCTATCCAAAACAGACAAGACACCTCATTGTTTCTCAGAATCGGAGGGGGAAAAAACGAAAACAGATGTTGTGTAATAAACAATAACACACTGTTGTTTTTGTGTTGAGAAATGTCGCAGATATCATTGTAAAATCCCCATTAATGTAAAAAACGGCAATAAGGAGAGATCTGAGTGCAAGGTCCGTTATCCAATGGGAGGGATGGGTAAAGCACTCGCTTTGAGCGTCAAATATCGCCGCAGAAGCCCCCCTGCGTCTGCATGAGCTACTGAAGGACGCCTTTTGCGTCAGTATCAAACGCCAAAACAACCAAAGTGTCGGTTTTTGAAGCGATGGGAGTGAGAGACGCGCTGGGAGTGAGACTGTGTTTTTCTCTTTTTATACCATGCTTCTCATGAGCACAAGCTACTTTATGGTGCGCGCAAGAAACTTTTTCGTGAGCATGAGATAATTATCGTGTATAGTATTTGTGCCCATGAGAACCCATCTAAGGCTAGCAAAATGATGCTAACGCAGTAGCCTACTGCTAACGTTATGTGGCTAAAGTTAATAGTTCACATTCACAGCTAACACAGCTAACAGTTAACAGTAACCTTATCAGTGCTCACGAGAAAGTATCTCATGCTCACGAAATTAAGTCTTTGGCCGGATATGGAAATATGGTTGCGTACGGAATTGTCCGATATGAATTTAATTCCTAATGATGCTGTGCTGGGTCAAACACATCTGTGAAAAGGCATAACTGTAAAAGCCTAAACGCTGCTCAAAAGATCTGCTTCATTGGTCATGTCTTGAAATGGTTCCTGACTACTGACCGTAGAGTTTCCAGTCTACAGTGTGGACTCCGCAGTCCACCAAACAGCAGCTTCACTCCTGAATCCTGCAGTCCGTTGTTACTCAGGTCCAGCTCTCTCAGACTGGAGGACTTGGATGTAAGAATACAGGCCAGAGCTTCACAGCTTCTCTCTGACAGCTCACAGTTTCTCAGGCTGAGGCATTAGTGACAGAAGAAAAAAACAAAACAAAAAACTTCTAAAATGCTTCAATTTTATAACAAGAAAAAACATAATTAGTTGTAGTTTAGTTATTAGTATTAGATTATATGATTTACTGTGGGTAAAACCGAAAGCTTTACAGCTATAGGAGCCATCATAAACCTGTTTGGTTTTGCCCACAATACATGTGTAGAGACTACTTATCTGTAAGTGCCAGTGTTTTCTTTCTTTGATTCATGATGTGCATCCCATACACTATTCAAGATTTGGAGCGGTGCGGGTGTAACATGGTCAATAATGCAGAAGTGTATACTTTTGTACTGTGGTCACTTTAAAATATTTTTAAGGGAATGAAGCACCTTATTATTCCTAGTTTAACTTGCCCATGTAAATGGTAAGTCATGTTTATAATACAGTGCAGGATATTTAATTTTTGTTCATTATATTGATGTATATATATGTATGTACCTAGAGGAGGTCAAATATCCATATTTTGTTTTGTATTGTCCACAAAGACAAGGTGTAATTGTCGATTTACATTTCTGTTATACATGTAGGCTGTGTGTGTGTGTGTGTGTGTGTGTGTGTGTGTGTGTGTGTGTGTGTGTGTGTGTGTGTGTGTGTGTGTGTGTGTGTGTGTGTGTGTGTGTGTGTGTGTGTGTGTGGTAACAAGTGTTTCCATATAGGCTATGTAGTGTCAGGGATGAATGTTCAAGAACAGTCCTGTGACGGCATTGTTTGTCTGTTTCCAGAATAAAACCACTTAACTGTTGGCCTTTGGTGTCTCTCCATAACAACGCAAGATCACACCTGTTACACGCTGCTAATTTAGATTGTATAGTATGCCTGCCCATTTATCAGTGTATGTACCATGATATTCGGGAAGATTTGACCACTTGCAGCAGCCTCAGGAGACCTTCCTCTGAAGCAGAGTATTTCCTCAGGTCAAACACATCCAGGTCTTCTTCTGATGACAGTAAGAAGAAAGCCAGAGCTGACCACTGAGCCGGAGACAGTTTGTCTGTGGAGAGACTTCCTGAACTCAGGTACTGTTGGATCTCCTCCACTAGAGAATGATCATTGAGTTCGTTCAGACAATGGAACAGGTTGATGCACCTCTCTGGAGATGGAATCCTTCTGATCTTCTTCTTGATGTATTTGACTGTTTCCTGATAGTTCTGGAAGCTGCCTCCTGATGGTATCAGCAGTTGTTGCAAAAGGGTTTGATTGGTCTCTAGTGAGAAACCCAGGAGGAAGCGAAGAAACAAGTCCAGATGTCCATTTGGACTCTGTATAGTCATGTCTACAGCACTTTGGTAGAGTAGGTTTACCTTAGATTTGTCCCTTAACAGCGGAGACCAGCAGGATCTGGACTGTGGCTCTGACAGTAGGTTGACACCGGTGTTGATGAACTGCACGTAGACATACAGAGCAGCCAGAAACTCCTGAAAGCTCAGATGGACGAAGCAGAAGACCTTTTCCTGACACAGCCCACACTCCTCTTTAAAGATCTGTGTGAACACCCCCGAGTAGACCGAGGCTGCTGTGATATCGATGCCACACTCTCTCAGGTCGGATTCGTAGAAGATCAGGTTGCCTTTCTGCAGCTGCTCAAAAGCCAGTTTCCCTAGAGACATGATGATCTTGCTGGTCTCGGTGTTCCAGAGTGGATCCGTCTCAGCTCCTCCACGATACTTGACATTCCCTACTTTGGACTGAACCACCAGGAAGCGGATGTACATCTCAGTCAGGGTCTTTGGCAGCTCGTCTCTTGTTTGTGATCCCGTTACATCTTCCAGAACTGAAGCGGTGATCCAGCAGAAGACTGGGATGTGGCACATGATGTAGAGGCTTCGTGATGTCTTGATGTGGGAGATGATTCTACCGGCCTGCTCCTCCTCTCTCAATCTCTTCCTGAAGTACTCTTCCTTCTGTGGGTCGGTGAACCCTCGGACCTCCGTCACCATGTCAACGCACTCTGGAGGGATCTGATTGGCTGCTGCAGGTCGTGTGGTTATCCAGAGGCGAGCAGTTGGAAGCACTTTCCCCGTGATGAGGTTAGTCAGCAGCACATCCACTGAGGCGGACTCTGTAGCATCAGTCAGGATCTGGTTGTTGTGGAAGTCCAGAGGAAGTCGGCACTCGTCCAGACCGTCAAAGATGAACACAACCTGGAACTTGTCAAAGTTGCAGATTCCTGCTTCTTTGGTCTCAGTAAAGAAGTGATGAACAAGTTCCACCAAGCTGAACTTTTTCGCTTTCAGCACATTGAGCTCTCTGAAGGTGAACGGAAATGTGAACTGGATGTTGTGGTTGGCTTTGTCTTCGGCCCAGTCCAGAGTGAACTTATGTGTGAGGACTGTTTTCCCAATGCCAGCCACTCCCTTTGTCAGCACCGTTCTGATTGGTTGATGCTCTCTGCCAGGCAATGGTTGGAAGATGTCTTCACATTTGATCATAGTTTCTGGTCTTGATGGTTTCCTGGATGTCGTTTCGATCTGTGTGATCTCATGTTCGTCGTTGACCTCTCCACTCCCTCCCTCTGCGATGAAGAGCTCTGTGTACATGTCATTCAGCAGTGTCGGGTTTCCTGCTTTAGCAATTCCTTCAAAAAAACACTGGAACTTCCCTTTCAGGTTACTTTTGATTTTATTTTGTGACACTGCAGCAAGAGTTCCTACAAAGGAAAATAAATTTAACTGTCATTTGGGGGCAAATACAGCATGCAAATGCCAATGGGATGTTTTCTTTAATTTAATGCAAACCACAATGCTCAACCATTTTACATGGACCAGATCATCCCTTAAGATTTTACTCATTATTTATGATATCTTTTTTTTTTTTTTTTTAACTTTGACCAACCCTGTAGGATCGTCAAATGCTTCCACCATTTTCGCATCCTATCATGTTAAACCTTTACAGACACTTACTGCTCTGCAGAGAGTCAGCCAGCTCCTCCTGCTTCATTCTCCTCAAGAAGTGCAGTGTGATCTTCAGAAGGGCCTGTCTGCTGTTTTCCCTCTGTTCTTCCTCTCCACCATCCACCTCCTCCTCCTCCTTATCGTCCTTCTGTCTCTCTAAGCACTCTGGGTAATCTGGACTAAGAACTCCGTGGAATTTCTTCAGCTCAGTCTTTACAAAAGTGACGATGTTCTCCTCTAGAAGCTGGAAAAATTTGTAAAATATAAATTTTCGTGTGAAATTAATGGGTCATACCAATGTTAAGACCCCAGTATGCAAACTAAGTCTTACAACCTGTAGTCCAATGTCATATAAAGGCAAAGGCGCATATTCCAAATACTCAAAGGCCAGACAAAAGCCTGCCATCATAGTCACCTCCTGGCTATATCCCATTGCCTTTTGGCTATTTAAAAACCAAATATTTCTCTACGAAACTGTTGGAGACCAAAGCAGAGCTAGAAGGGGATGCCAGAAACATTTAGATCTGGAATTACAGTGTATTTTCAGTATTTTTCAACCTGGACCCTATTTTACAAGGTATTGGTGTCTAAGTGACTAACACTGTAATCAGCAGCCGCAAACCGGGCTACAATCTAATCCTGTAAGGCAAATGTGCACCTTCATTTTCGTCCACTAAAAGTGCGGTTTTGGCCACTGACAGGCTCAGATTGTTATGCTTAGAGTCTGACAACATTATGGAAAGGATCCCTACAGAGATAGACCTTTTTATTAATGAGCCAGAAAACCAGAACCTCCAAACTCGCAACCACCAAACCCACAGACTCCATTTAAAATAAACAATACTTTTAGCGTGTATAGAGCCAGCATATCTTTACATGTAAATGGGTGAATTAAGATGTTATTTCCAGCAAACCAGAGTGGTGATTGTTGGAACAGCAGCAAGATGAACCAAGACTGCCTTTGATAGTTTGATAGTTTGTTTCTGTCGACTTTCAAAAGGGATTTTAGGGATGTTTCATCTTAAACAAAAGGATCTTACTATTTAACAAAAACAGTCTGCGATCATTTTCATGGCCTGTGTAAAACAAAACTTAATGTCTATCTATCATGAATTGAAAATGCATCAATGTGACAAGTGTAGCATGGAGTGTACACACCATAAATATGGAGGCCAGATCGGCTTCATTGTGCACATTGTCAGAGTGACTGACAGTAACCTCGGATCTCTCCTGGTTGACCCTGTGGAGAAATAGTCAACGATTCACAAATATCAACACACACAAACACACACACACACACACACACACACACACACACACACAATCATTTACCCAACACAAATGAATGCAGTTCAGTAAAAGTTTCCCTAACAACTAGATTGAACCCAATATTTGTTCTCTCTCACACACACACACACACACACACACACACACACACACACAAATGGGTCCGTTATTCTAAAAATCATACTTTTGGTTTACATATGAAATTTACTATTATGAAAAAGTGTTTGCAATTTGATGCATATGATTCATTTTGAAGGGAATATGAGGCATTTTGTGTGTGCAGTTTGGGGAATTGTGTGTAGAGTTTTGAAAAAAGGAGACAGTTTTGAAAAAGTTTGTATCAGTTGTAAAAAAAAAAAGAAAAAAAAATGTAACTGGAACAGTTCCACTGACAGGACAGCACACAGAATTGGACTAAACTCTTTTTACTGAACCTCAAAATGCAGCCGTCTCACTTATAAATGAAGATAGTCCTTTTGTGGACTAAACACAAGGTGAGCTCCAGTGGAAATACTGCTTTGAGATTTGAATTTGATGATTCATAAGGGGAAACTTAGCTGCCAAATTAAGTCAACTAAGTGTGACACAAGCTCATCTAGTCTAAGTATTGCCTTTGTCCGGTAGAGTGGTGCCTGTGTTTGAAGGCAAGAGGTGGCTTCCTAGAGCGGTCGCTCTTCATAGACACAGCGCTGGGTTCAGCAGAGTCTGGTGTCTCCTGCTGGACTCTGATAGAAATACAGAAAGAATTAACATGTACAATGTCTTGTTTAATTGTGTTTACCATAGTGTTTTTTTTTTTATCGTCTGTTGAACACATTTTCACCTCTGCTCTGTAGAGTGATTTCCGAGTCTAAAAGTTAAGGGTTCAGCCATAGACCAGTCGCTCTTCATAGACACAGCGCTGGGTTCAGGGGAGTCTGGTGTCTCCTGCTGGACTGGGCTTTAGCAGAACACAAAGGTAAGTGTTTTTATTTCTCTGATTTATGGTGAGGTTTAATGATTTCACATCTCAGCTCTGAAACGTCAAAGAGCCTCATCTCACCTGTCAGCTTTGGTCTGGCTGCCATGTTCCACAGAAAGAGAGACTTTAAATGGCAGGACGTCATCCTCCCTTTCCTCACACAGATCCATATGGAGTGTACCCGTCTTACAGCAGCACCCTGGTTGTTGTAATCATTCCTGCAAGTGAAATGCAAATCACAGTATACGTTGCTTGTTGCATTGTAATAACATGATATGAAATGTTGTAAAACACTCTATAGAAGGGTGTGTGTACATATATTGGTATTTTAGAGTGTATATGTTATGCATATTGTATTCATCATATGCATATCCAACAGATTCTCACTCCCATCTCGTAAAATAAGGACGCTTGGTCAGGTGCCTTTATAATACACACACACATAGGCACACGGGTATATGTTCACACAAAGGTCTGATATGCTCTGAAGCATTTCTCATTGGCAACAATTGGCAATTTTGACAAGACAAAGATATTTTGCATGTATTATAGTTTATATTGATATATAATAATAATCCACTGGTGGCAATAATGTAGTAGGTCTCCAGATATCACCCCACAGACACTGATTCAGAGTTATTGTAGAGAAAGTTGCCTGACCCTAATTAACTAGTGGCTGGTTTTGTGTTGCATTTCTGTGTATTGTAAATATAATTTTGGCTACATGTATAAAAGTTATGTTTCCAAATCATGTATTAGTTCTATATATAAGTTACAACTCTCTTTGCCTTTTTATTCAGTTCAGTTGGAACTATTAAAATTCATAGTTACTGATATTTTTGTTTTTTAAATCAGCGTAGGATAACTGTGACGTTAACATGCTGCTTACAGATGTCTTCAGTTCAGTTACTGCAGTTCAGACTTAAAGGACTCATGTCTCAACAGGACTTAGAGAAACGTGTTCATGCCTTTGTTTTTAGCAGACTTGATTAATGTAACAGTGTCTTTACAGGTCTCTGTAAAAAATCACTCAGGGTCGCTGGTTCAAGTCCCCATACGGACCAAAGTACGGAGTGTGGATTGGTAGCTGGAGAGATGGTGATAGAGTTCACCTCCTGGGCACTGCAAAGGTGCTCTTGAGCAAGGCACTGAACTCCCCAACCGTCCCCCCAACCGCTCAGTGCACTGGTCCAGCACTGGCAGCAACCTCACTCTGACATCTCTCCATTTGTGCATGAATAGTTCCTGAGCATGTGTGTGTGTGTGGTATTGTTTTTGTGTATATTCCAGCTAACTTTATTTTTTTAAGTGGTACTGTCTCTAAAGGGGAAACAGGATGTTCCATTTGTCGACAATGACAGGGGGAGGGTATAGATTTTACTATCTTCTTATAATGTTATTTAAAATACAGTGATTGTGCTAGATAAGCCTTGTCACTGTTGTTGAATTGTTTCCAACTCAAAAGAAAGTAGTAATGTTTCATGTACATTTATTTTCATTTAGATATGTTGATAATTGTGATCGGCGAATCACCTGTGTATTGTGGTACATGCGCATGAGCGTCCCTCTCTCAGTCTGTTTTGGAAACTGAGAGAGACAGGTATGTTGACGGAGTATTCCGCTTATAAATGTAATTCCAATGTTGATGTACTATCCACTACATGACTATGTTCTGGAGGAGTGATGAGGGACAGATGTGGTGTGTAGGGCTGGAGTCTGTATTGTAATGTGTTTCAAAGTTATTGCGAAAGTTTGTATTGCACTGTGTTCCTTTTAAGTGCCGCTGCTTTGCCGCTGCGTGTTCAGAGTAGCGCTTCACGACACACGGCATTATGGGAAATGTGGTTTTCCTGTGGGATTTGTATAGAACGATTGTGATGTGTAATTCTACTGTTCTAGTGTGTGTGCACATATAATGTTTCTGTGTTTACCTGTGATCTATTACACATGAGGCAGGGCATGTTTACTTTATTTTGCATTTGTTTTACTTTATTATTTTATGTATCCCTCACAGTAGTCTGAGAAGAGGGTGTGTGGAACATGCTGTCCCTGTCACATGTGTCATTACAGGTATGGTTGCCAAAGAAAATAACCACAATATACGATCATTTCAATTAATGTTTTACTATATTGTGTAAATGTTTTGTTTATCTTTAGACTGTAAATGTTTTGTTATGCTCAGTCTGTTTTGGAAACTGAGAGAGACAGTAGTCTGAGAAGAGGGTGTGTGGAACTGATGCAGTCCCTGTCACATGTGTCATTACAGACTCACTCAGTAAAGCAAAGATCCAAAGAGAGAACTGTGGTGTCGTGGTGATTTTGTGGTGTGTCCTGAATCCGCTACAAATTGGTGCCGTGACCCGGATCAACAGATCAGCTGCTGCCGGTCGCCGGGGAGCTTTCCTACGTTTCCTCGCCATCACAGGTGCACAATAACTGGGGAAGAAGAACTCTGTACAGTATGTCTTCCATGAACAGTGATGACCCCGAAGGGGCTTCGAGTGTATCCCCTTCACAATGTGTTAGTGTACCACAGTTAGATGAACTTGTGTCAGATAGGGATTTTAACCCTGTGAATGTGACTCCTGCTCGCACTCAAGGCAATGTTTTGAACAGACAACGGGGAATCCCTGGGGTTGGGCGGGGTGCTCAATTGGCTGATTTGGTAGCACAGAGTGCCAGAGCTTCACCTGTTCAGACTCAATTAGGTGACCGCAGGTTGGCGGGTCAGAACCCGCCCGGTGGTGATCCACTTAATCAGCTGCACGGTATTACAGATTTAATCAAGCAGCTAGGCAGTGAAATAGGGAGTCAGATCTCAGCTAGTTTGTCCCAAGCAGGCCAGGCTGGTGCTAATGTCAATTCAAACACTCTCCCAAACACAGCTCAAAACCCGGACTGGTCAAAGATGAACCTGACCCTCAAGTCTGACATTAAAGAGCCACCTTATTTCAGGGGTGATAGCTCTGATCGATTCACTCTAACCGAGTGGCAAGAAATGATGCAAACATACCTGACAAGGACGGGCTGTAGTTTGTCTGAGCAAGGCAATGAAATTATGGCCAGATTAATGGGTCGAGCTAGAGACGTGGTTAAAATTTGCACTCGCAACAACCGTCTCTTAAATATTACCAGAGATCCTGATGTTATCTTCACTATCCTCAGAGAGCACTTTGGGGATGCAATTTCATCAACCACCCCATTACAGGACTTCTATGAAACCGTCCCAAAGCACTCAGAGAGCAGTTTAGATTACTGGATAAGACTCAATAAAGCCATTGACCTTGCTGACGAGTGCCTGCGAAGACAGGGGAGAAGAGTGGAGGATCCAAGTCATGAAGTGACCATGATGTTTCTTAAACATTGTCCTGATCCCAGTCTATACACTGCCCTTAGAGGCAAACCTCTTGAGAAATGGACTGCTGGAGAGGTTCAGGAAATGATTGACAGCCACCACAGGGACAGGCAATCAGCCAGGGCATGCAAGCCACAAAATATAGTAAGAGTTAATGAAGAGATGACCCCCAATACTTGCTGTTGTCCACAACACCCTGTGGTTAATACTAATCAATCTACTAACGCAGAGTCAGCCTCTTTGAGTAAAATGATCACCCTCATGGAAAAGTTTCTTGCCATGCAGGAGCAAAGCCTAAATCAAACCCAAGCTAAAGTGCCAGCAAATGGGCCCACTGCAACCCTAAATTCATGTAAAATCTGTAGGGCCCCAGACCACTCAACCAAAGCACACTGCTTTAGAGAAGGCCTATGCTTCAAGTGTTTTAAAACAGGACACAGAGGCTTTGAATGTCCAGGAAGGAAACAAGTGACTACAACAAATGTAGTCACATCCCACGTTCCAGACTCAGCTTTAAACTAAAGGGCCCACACTTAAAGGGGAACAGTGTGGGCGCAGAACATGAAACAACCCCAAAGAGTCCTGCTGATGTTAAAACCACTGAAAATGAGTTTTATTCAAAGCAGCAAGTGATCTACAAGCGTGGAACCACACCCAGAACGGCAACCCCAGACTGTCTAGCGCAGGGGACTGGTTACAAGAAAATAGATGATGAGGATGATCTTTTCTATGCCACAGCAGTAATTGAAGGAAAAGTAGAACTCTTAGCTCTTGTAGACAGTGGATCCACAACCTGCACGGGAGTGAGCCTGCTGAACGCATCCTCGGTGGCAACATTATTGATGGACAGTCAAGTCAGCCAACAGAGAAAGTCCTGATAGGTTGTGGGGGGAATGAGACAAAACCTAAATATACATATGAGTTGAACATAGATCTACTTGGCTGCAAGATGACAGTTTCTTTCCTAGTTGTCCCAGGGCAAGTAGATGATATGATAGTGGGATCAAATGTAATGAGACATATAATGAGACAAGTGAAAAAGAGTGACTGGTTTTGGGATAATGTTTCCCAACCAGCCAGAGAAGACTCTCATGAACCCCACTCGATCTACTGTCCAATGTGGATCGTTGGCATGGCAACAGGATACCAAAACGAGTGGGGACTGTTGTGCGCACAGTGTGTGACTCTGGAGCCGCGGCACGAGCATTTACTTTGGGGAAAGCTTAAAGAGGAAGTGCAGGTGTCTGTTGGAAGCACTGTTATGGTTGAGCCCAGTGTATCTCGTTCTGCACCAAGAAATGTGTTGGTAGCACGCACTGTCTGCCCTTTGTGGGGGATAAATGGATCCCCATGAAGGTAATCAATCCTCTTGATCGTCCCAATGTCCCGCCCGTAACACCAAGCTGGCTCAGCTACACCCATGCCGGCTCTTGAAGAATTGCAGCTTGACACTGTCAGTGAAGGGAGTTCTGATAAGGCAAAGGCAGCTGTGCAAAATCTCATCCAGGCAGAAACACCAGGTTCAGAGTGCCCCCAGATAATGCAGGAAGACTACATGCTAAAACTGCAGGAACTAGGTTTAGCAGAGATAGATGTACAGTCCTGTGACGGTGATGTCTGGAAAGCAAAACTGCTCGTGACCTAATTTCTCAGTATGAGGGAATCTTCTCCCGTGACAAGCTTGATTGTGGAGAAGCAAAGGACATTGTCCACAGAATTCGACTGAAGGATGAGCAGCCCTTCCGATTGCCATGTAGGAGGGTCCCGCCATCTGACTACCAGAAACTGAAGCAGACGCTGGATGCAATGGAGGAGAAGGGCATTATCCGTAAATCCAACAGCGAGTGGGCCTCTCCTCTAGTGTTAGTTTGGAAACCATCTGGAGAACTCAGAATATGTACCGATTTCAGATGGTTAAATCAGAGGACAGTAAAAGATGCATACCCATTGCCGCACCAGGCTGATGCCCTTGCTTCACTAGGTGGGAATTGCTTCTTTAGCACTATGGATTTAACGTCAGGATTTTATAACATCCCAATACATGAAGATGACCGCAAATATACAGCATGCTCTACCCCTGCTGGGCTGTATGAATATAACCGAATGGCTCAGGGACTATGCAACAGCCCAGCAACATTTGCTAGGATGATGACGTCAATCTTTGGAGACCAGAATTATCTCTCCCTTCTCTGTTATCTGGATGATCTCCTTGTGTTCGGAAAAAGTGAGCAGGAGGCATTGGATCGCCTAGAGATGGTCTTCTCCCGCCTCAAGGAGCATAACCTGAAGTTGGCACAGAAAAAGTGCTATTTCCTCAGAGAGTCGGTCAAGTTTTTAGGTCACATCGTCACTGCAGAAGGTATTGCCACTGACCCAGAAAAAGGTGTCTGCAATCAACCAGGTGACAGCGGTGGACTTGATGGAGGGTGTGATGGGGAACCCCTTCACCAACCAAAATAAGATCCTTTCTTGGCATGGGCAACTACTACTCACATTTCATTGAAGGGCTGTCAGGCATGGCAAAACCATTATTTGGTTTAACTGCAGGGCAGAAGACCAAGAGGAAAAATGGAAAGCCACAGGCTAGTAAGCCAAGACGTCTAAAGCCTGAAGACTGGACTACTGACTGTGAGCTGGCAGTTGAGAAAATCAAGAGGGCGGTTACTCAGACTGCTATACTGGCCCACCCAGACTTCAAGAAACCATTTGTCCTCTTTATTGATGCTTCAATGGATGGTTTGGGGGCAGTCCTTAGCCAAATACCTGAAGGTGAAAAGAGACCAAGACCTGTAGCCTTCGCAAATAAGACGTTGTCCAAGTCGCAGTCTCGCTACCCAGCTCATAGATTAGAGTTCTTTGCTCTCAAATGGGCTGTATGTGATAAATTTGCACATTGGCTAAGGAGGGAACCAGTTCACAGTCCTGACTGATAATAACCCCCTGACATATATCATGACCAAGCCTAAACTAGACGCCTGTGAACAACGATGGGTGTCAAAGATTGCACCCTTTGACTTTGACTTGAAGTACATACCTGGAACACAGAACATACCTGCTGACCTTCTGAGCAGACGTCCATTTGCAAAAGTCTTTGAGGCTAGTGAAGCCCTAGAGAAAGGAGCACAGTGTCTAACTTCAGAGTGTATACAAGAAGCATTTAGATTGTCAGTCAACGTCCAGACCAATGCCAGTTACCTGTCACAAAATCAAGATGGAGACCAAGTTGGAGTGACTGGAGAGGGAGTCAAAGCACTCTTGGAATCATGTTCGAAGTGGGAGAATGGCCGGCCAGTACGTGATGTTAAGTTCGCCCAGTGCTCTGGTAGTCTATTGCAGGGTGGTGTGCCTGCTCTCCCTGCCTTCTCTGCAGAAGATGTCAAAAGGAGCCAAAAGGAAGACTGTGCCATAGCTCGTGTGAGATTCTTTGTTGAGAGGAGGAGGAGGCCCTCACGTAGGGAGAGAAACCATGAGACTGCTGAAGTTCTGAGGATGCTAAAACATTGGGAAAAGCTTGAGATGTCAAATGATATCCTCTACCGGAGATCAAAGGATAGAGCTGGTAGGAAAAGGTATCAGCTGGTGCTGCCTGCTTCACTTAAGGCTGTTGCTCTCAAAGGAACCCATGATGATGCAGGTCATCAAGGACAGGGCCGGACGCTTCATCTGGTGCGCCAAAGATTCTTCTGGTCAGGGATGGATGGAGAAGTTAAGGAGTATGTCTCTCACTGCAAACGGTGTGTGGTTAGCAAGACGCTTGAGCCTGAGGCTAGGGCACCATTAGAATCAATCAGGACAAGTGCACCACTCGAGCTGGTTTGCATAGATTTTTGTCAGCTGAAGGGAAGAATGGAGAAAATGTTGATGTACTTGTTATAACAGATCACTTCACAAAGTTGGCCCTTGCATTCCCCTGTCCAAACCAGACAGCCAAAGTGGTGGCACAGAAGTTATGGAATCAGTTCTTCTGTACCCTACGGCTTTCCACTTCGGATCCACTCAGATAAGGGGGCTAATTTTGAGAGCCAATTGATTGCAGAACTGTTACAGGTGTCAGGAATCAAAAGTTACCTACCCCATATCACCCCATGGGGAATGGGCAGACAGAACGATTTAACCGTACGGCTTCGGAACATGATCCGCTCCCTTCCAGCAAGAGCAAAAGAGCGATGTCCACAGATGATACAGACACTCACATTCTCATACAACTGTACCACACATGAGACAACGGGCTTTGCCCCATTCTATCTAATGTATGGTAGGGTACCCAGATTGCCTGTGGACATCATGTTTGGCAACACGCTGAAGAATGATGATGTGGTTGCTCATGACACCTACGTTGAATCTTTTCAGAGGGACTTAAGAGAAGCTGTAAAGATTGCCCAGAGCAACACCACAGAAGCACAGAAGAAACAAGCAAGAGAGTATAATAAAAGGATCAAGGGTGTCCCACTAGAAGTTGGTGATCATATTCTGTTGGCCAAACAGAAAAGACAGAGGAAAAGGTAAATTGGCTGATCTGTGGGACTCTTCGGGTACATGTTATCACATGGAGGGATTTGTCTGTGCACATCTACAGAGTTGAAAATCCTACTACTAAGAAAAGTAAGGTCGTCCATCGGAATTTCATTCTTCCAGTAAACTTCCTGCCAGTGGTGGAACCAGAGGAAGCGTCGACAATTTTCTCCACAGCCTCAGAGGGGGTGGCTGATGAAGTGGAAACTCTGGGTAATGAACCCTTATTTGGCACAGAGAGGGAGTTAGGAGATAGAACAGCTGCCTGGATACTGAATGGCCACCGTCCTAAGAAGTCTAGTATCAGGGAGGGCCCAGACACTCTTGAGGACAACCTAGTGGAGGTTACTGTTACGACTAGGCTTGATATAGAGGGTCACCAGACTACACCAGTTGAAGAGGAGGATATGGCTTCCTTAGATGACAGCAGATCCAGTGGGACCAGCAATCAGAGTATTGTGAGTGGGAGTAATGTCTCTGAAAATCACAGAAGCGAGTCTGAGGGTGATATTGGGGATGGCACAAGCGAACAAGAGGCATTGCATGAACCCGGGGACAGTAGGAGTGACTATTCCATGTCAGTGACGACTCCAAGTGGAATCAGTAGTGTAACTGGCTCGGCCGGCTGTTCTACATGCATTACTCCAGAACGTCACTACATGCCACCAAGAGGGAACTTATCTATGACTCAAGGAAGGAGTCAAGGAGCAGAACTGTCAGAGACTTTCTTCAGACCTGAGGGTTCAACGACAACCAGAGCAGGAAGAGTAATAAAACCTGTTAGAAGACTACTTGAGTCAATGAGTATGGTTATGGGAGAGCCCGCAAGTAAGGAACCTCTGGCTGCCTTGTTTAAAGCCCTTTTGACTCTTATAGAGGTGTAATCCATTAATAGGGTTTTTCAGTTAAACTTTTAGGACCCAGACAATTTAGAATGTAGGTATTTTATCAGAGGGTTCTTGGTTATATGTATAAGGGCATATTTCTACCTGGCAAAGTGTTTTGCTGTCCTATTGGACGACTCTGGTCAAGGTAACCCCCTATAAAGAAAAGAGTTCTCACCTGGTCTAAAAGTTTGCTGTAATTAAGGAGGGGTGAATGTAATAGTGTGTTTTGTGTATATTCCAGCTAACTTTATTTTTTTAAGTGGTACTGTCTCTAAAGGGGAAACAGGATGTTCCATTTGTCGACAATGACAGGGGAGGGTATAGATTTTACTATCTTCTTATAATGTTATTTAAAATACAGTGATTGTGCTAGATAAGCCTTGTCACTGTTGTTGAATTGTTCCAACTCAAAAGAAAGTAGTAATGTTTCATGTACATTTATTTTCATTTAGATATGTTGATAATTGTGATGTGAATCACCTGTGTATTGTGGTACATGGGCGTAGGCGTCCCTCTCAGTCTGTTTGGAAACTGAGAGAGACAGGTATGTTGACGGAGTATTCCGCTTTATAAATGTAATTCCAATGTTGATGTACTATCCACTACATGACTATGTTCTGGAGGAGTGATGAGGGACAGATGTGGTGTAGTAGGGCTGGAGTCTGTATTGTAATGTGTTTCAAAGTTATTGCGAAAGTTTGTATTGCACTGTGTTCCTTTTGGCGTGCTGTCTTTGCCGCTCGTGTTCAGAGTAGCGTCCTTCACAACAACGGCATTATGGGAAATGTGGTTTTCCTGTGGGATTTGTATAGAACGATTGTGATGTGTAATTCTACTGTTCTAGTGTGTGTGCACATATAATGTTTCTGTGTTTACCTGTGATCTATTACACATGAGGCAGGGCATGTTTACTTTATTTTGCATTTGTTTTACTTTATTATTTTATGTATCCCCCCGCTAGTCTGAGAAGAGGGTGTGTGGAACTGATGCAGTCCCTGTCACATGTGTCATTACAGGTATGGTTGCCAAAGAAAATAACCACTATACGATCATTTCAATTAATGTTTTACTATATTGTGTAAATGTTTTGTTATCTTTAGACTGTAAATGTTTGTTATGCTCAGTCTGTTTTGGAAACTGAGAGAGACAGTAGTCTGAGAAGAGGGTGTGTGGAACTGATGCAGTCCCTGTCACATGTGTCATTACAGACTCACTCTGTAAAGCAAAGATCCAAAGAGAGAACTGTGGTGTCGTGGTGATTTTGTGGTGTGTCCTGAATCCGCTACATGTGTGTAATTTCAGGCCTGTGTGTAGTGATTTCTAACAGAGTGTAAATTGTAATATCCCCTCTGGGGATCAATAAAAAGAATAAAATATAAATGATAAAACCAGGAAATTTGGACACATCACCCCTGTTCTTAGAGCCGTGCACTGGCTTCCTATAAGTCAGAGAATTGATTTTAAAATATTGCTTTTAACTTACAAAGCACTGAATGGTTTGGGACCAAAATATGTGACTTGTTGCTCTGTTACGAGCCATCCAGAGCTCTAAGATCATCTGGGAAAGGCCTACTCGCCGTCCCCTGTGTCAGAACCAAACAGGCAGAAGCAGCTTTTTCGTTTTCACGCACTGCAGTTATGGAATGAACTTCCTGAGCACCAACCTTGTGTCCTTTTAAAGCAAGACTTGCTTTGTTTTTGATTGTTGAATTTTATGGTGTATTTGCTTTGTATGTGTATGCTTATGTAAAGCACTTTCAATTGCCTTGTTGTGTATGAACTGTGCTATATAAATAAATTGCCTTGCCTTACCACTTGCAGCCGAGTTAATGTATCATGGTGATTCCGGTGGCTTTCGTGAGATCCGTCATTATTTTGATTAAGGAAACCGGATTCAACCTTATTACAGTATGTTCCAAGGTTTTTGTCTTAGAATACACATACTGTTTATGTATTCTTCTAGACAGCGGTGGAAGAAGTATTCAGATCCTTTACTTAAGTAAAAGTACTAATACCACACTGTAAAAATACTCTGTTACAAGTAAAAGTCCTGCATTGAAGATGTTACTTAAGTAAAAGTATGTATCATCAGGAAAATGTACTCAATGCTGAAAAATCCTCCTGGAAAGGAGCCAAACAGTTGTGTGTTTATTGGTCGAATCACTTCAGCTGGACTTGTAGGCCGTTACATTGTTGGCTAGTTTAATTTATAATAAAACATGGTATTTTATAAACTACATGTACAATATTTCTCAATGTAGCGGAATAGAAGCAAAAAGTGGCATGAAAAGAAAAGACTCAAGTAAAGTACAAGTACCTCAAATTTGAACTTAAGTACACTACTTGAGTAAATGTACTTAGTTACATTCCTCCACTGCTTTTTAAAATTAATCTAGGATTTCTTTTCAACCTTCTTTTCAGGCTTGAGGGCAATTTACACATCGCTTGTAGGGAAGGTGAAAGCGAGTGCACACTCTGCTTATATTTTGGGTTCATTCATATATTTTACCTGAGGCACTGCCGTAGACTCTGAGCACCAATGGACCTTTTTCACAGCAGACATGTTGACTTGTCATAGTAGGAAAAGCACAGCTGAAATTGATAACCTTAACAATGGCTCAGTTCCATCAAGTGTCCCAGTAAGCTATTTCAGTGAGTCGGCATGCCCAATACCAGGACCTCTCCTAAGTGGAATACAGCCATCAGTAATGGTTTAATACCAGGACCTCTCCTAAGTGGAATGCAGCCATCAGTAATGGTTTAATACCAGGACCTCTCCTAAGTGGAATGCAGCCATCATTAATGGTTTTGAATACACCTGTGCTTTTCCTACTATGACATGTCAACATGTCTGCCATGAAAAATGTCTATAGGCTAGGACATGAAACCAGTGTGTCGTCAGCTAATTGGCCAGTCTGTGGCATTCACCCGGTGTCCACTAGGTGGGGCCCATTCTCTGTGTCAACTGCAGTGAACCAAGCCGTAGCCTCAGCACAGAGAAATGTGCTGCATAGAGGTGGAGACATTTCTATTACAGAGTGAGCACTAGAGAGTAGAACTATTAACTAACCTAAGCTCGGTAACACCAACTAATATGTAAGCATATCCATGTTTTCAACCAATACAGTCAGAAACTCTTTTTAAATAATAATAATAATAATAATAATAAATAATTTTACATAGACACATCAAATAAATTAAAGTAAGCACAAAAATAAAATAAACTTGACTATAAAACTTTACAAATATGTGGCAGTGGTAGAGCAGGCGCACATCTACTGAGAGGTTTACGCCTCGACGCAGAGGTCCAGGGTTTGAATCCGACCTGTGACGATTGCCTGCATGTCTTCCCCTCTCTCTCTCTCTCTCTCTCTCTCTCTCCCCTTTCTCACCTAGCTGTCCTGTCAAAAATTAAAGGTGGAAAAGCCCAAGAAATTATCTTTAAAAAAAAACAAATATGACGGGGGCTAACGGATTAAAAGTAAATGGAATATAGGCCTATTCAACACGGCAAACCGGAAACTTAAAGGAAATAAGATGGTAAAACAGGATTAAAAATAATAATGACTTACTTACTTTATCAGCCTGATTTTCTCTGAGTTTCTCCTCTTTGGGGTGTCCTGACAGTAACTTCCCTACCCAGCCATATAAGATGTGCAGAGAGTGCAGCCGGTTTCGTTTCCTTTTACCTCAGCTAAACAGCCCACAGAAGCACGCAAGGGCAAAAAGAAACTGAAAAATAAATATTCCAACTCTACACCATGAACACACATATCACATTATATTCCCCAATGCAAAAAGACTCAATTACAAGGAAAAGGTCCTGAGTTCAAAAGTAAAGTAGAATGAAGTATTACCAACAACATGCAGGCCTATTTAAAATTAAAAAATGCTCCTTCTGCAGTAAAAGTCCATTTAAGATTAAGTTTCATTTAAGAATCTCATTCTTTACTTTTCTTCTCTTCTAAAGTGTGCAGTCATTTGTTTCCCTTTTGTTCAATGGCACAGCCATACTGACTATTTTTAGAACAAGTTGGCCTCCTTGATTCTGATGTTTATAAGTATATAAGTGGTGATTATCAGGTCCTCTAGCATGGCACCTCCTCCTGCACCCCCATAAGGCCAAACTAACCTGTACAGATCTTTATTTTACACACACACACACACACACACGCACACACACGCACGCACACACACACACACACACACACACGCACGCACACACACATCACACGCACACACACACATACACACGCACACACACACACACATAGTGAGTATATAATACATATATTTATTTATTTAACCTTTATTTATCCAGGTAAGTCGATTGAGAACAAATTCTCATTTGCAATAACAACCTGTCACATTCACACAGTTCCACATTCATACCTGGAAGCTGCCCAGTACAACCACAGTCTGATCTGTTGGCCACTGAGCCATTTATATAAATATAAATATATATATATATATATAAATTACAATATATATCTCAATCATCAGTAATGAGTTGGCAGAATTGGACAAGCAATTCCAAGGGCCTGCATGCATACAGTGCAGTACTGTCAATACTGTAAATATCTTAAATATAAATATCTTACGGTTTTTTTTCGGTCACAACTGGAGTCACGTGTGCAGAACTCTAACTACTCTGCACTACCAGCAGTCACCTGAGCTAAACAGTTCACGTCACCTGCAAAACTCATTCAAAGCAACACAACTCTTCTCACACGTCTCAAAACAGGCTCAGTGCTGCCAAACACTATGCACAGGCCTCACTGAGATAACACACACTGTCACTCAGAACACACTGAGGGTAAAAACACTAGCATCAAACACCAATACAGAGATTACAAACTTTCTCATCTTTACAGTTTGAACAATTTGAGTGACTTGACATTACTCAATAGTTTCTTTTACATAAGAAAATATATAGATTGTATAATATACCAGTTTTTACGTAAGGTAAACAAGAAGGAATGAAAATCATCAGTTTGCTTCAATATAGTATTTTGTCTCTAGTAATTTATGGAATTACTGGGGGAAAAAACTAAAGGTACATAACAGTAACAAAGAATATTGTGACTAATCCTGCCTCTCTCCAGCATCATGTGGCAAGTTTTCTTCATCACATTGGATGTCTGCATCATCTCTAAATACAAATGAATGTGGTGTTTCCATTGCTTTTCTGAAAAAAAGTAAGAACACAGTTTTACTATTGTAAAGATATAGTGTTTTTCACTTCTTCTTTTTTATAGCTGTGTACATAACCTCAGACATCTTACCTGGACATGTTGGTATCTTTGCTCTTTTACCTGTTTCTCTCAAACGATAGAGTGTATAGTTGTTTCATTCTTATTTGGTGTTTGTATACAAAAAAAGGCTTTCTGAGCTATAATATAATACCATATATGTGCACTAACTAGTCTAAAACAAGACACCTGCTTAGGCTTTCTGCTAAAATCCCAATCAGCAGTGTTTGATAGGCACCAGACTGAAATCTATTCTGTTTTGAATGTGTGGTTAACAGTTTTGACAGCAGTGTGTTAGCATTTGAACAAAGTGCTGTAAATCTACAGTGTTGTGCACGTTGTGGTTAAAGTCATGAGATAAGTGTGTAGAGGTTTGAAAACTGTGCTCAAGCAATGAAAAACGAACTGGAGTTTGGTCCACATGAACTGTTGCTGTGCAGAAATTTGGTTAGAGTTTTGCAGATGTGACTCCAGTTGTGCCCACTGTTGTTTAGCAATCGAAAAAAAACTGTAAAGGTGGTACATGGGACCATAGAAACAGTGTCTGATACGTAAACAGTAGCACATTACAGTAAAGAAGGATGATGAAATATTACATCCACAGATAATGTAGTCTAATTGGTTCATGCTCCACGCTAATTGGTGACAGTGTCTAGAGTTTTGAAAAATGACGTCAAGGTTCTGAAATTAGTGCCAAAGTGATTGTAAATATGTAAAAACTGTAAATATGTTCTGTTTTACCGTATCATCAGTGTTTACAGTGTACTTTTCAACCCCTCTCAGCAGATGACTTTCACTCTTGAAAATTGAATGGAAATGTAGATATAGGCCTAGGAAAGACAAAAGAGCTTTGGATTTAGAACAACACTGTTTACATGGTATATCCAGAAATGTACTATTATGAAAAAGTCTTTGCCATTTTGATGCATATGATTCATTTTGAAGGAGATATGAGGCATTTTGTGTGTGCAGTTTGGGGAATTGTGTGTAGAGTTTTGAAAAAAGGAGACAGCTTTGTTCTTGTAAAAAAAAAAAAAAAAATCTGTTTCTAACGCTGATTCAAAAGTTTAAATTTGAGAGAGAAGGAAGTTGTGGCTGGGGGTTGCAACAGTTATTTCATGCGTCAGCGGAACTGTAGCAGGAACCACGTTGAATTGGACCATACTTTCTTTTTACTCAACCTCAAAATGCAGGCGTCACACTTAAAAATGAAGATAGTTTTTTATTTTTTTTATATAGCAGTTAGATGACACACAGTGTCAGCTTTTACTGTATATCATGGACACTGCAGATAAAATTTTTTGTGATACTTTGACTTCCTTTTTTCTTTTATCTTGATGTCTCATTTTATGTTGTCTCTGAAAGCATTTGATTATGCATCATTGGTACATATTGACGCAGCACACAGTGTGTTATCATGACATATCGCATCACTGTAGAGAATCAACTTGGCAATGTTTTGAATGTCTGTTCAGGAATAATGGGTGTCACATATGCGGGAAAAAATAAGTTATTCATAAGACCACACATTTAAGGTCAATACATTACAACGGGACTAAACATTCACACCCATGTGCTTTCCAAGCTGAGAGGGTGAAGATGCTAACATGTTATGTGCCACGGTGCCATCTGGTGGACAGAAGGGGGCTCTAACCTCAGCTGTGTCAGGCACGGCCAGCTGCTGAGCGTAGGGCCACTTCTTACAACTGTAATTAACACCACACTGAAAAATACTCTGTTACAAGTAAAAGTCCTGCATGGAAAATGTTACTTAAGTAAAAGTATGAAAGTATCATCAGGAACATGTATTTAAAGTATTAAAAGTAAAAGTGCTTAATGCAGAAAAATCCTCCCATTTTAGAAATTGGAGACGATCCAAACTCAACCAACTAAATGTCTAATGGTCGAATCATTTCAGCTGGACTTGTAGGCCGTTATATTGTTGGGTTGTTTACTTTATAATAAAACATCAGATTTTATAAACTAAATTTATAATTTGTAAAGTAGTAACTAAAGCTGTCAGATGAGTGTAGTGGAGTAAAAAGTACAATATTTCTCTCTGAAATGTAGCGGAGTAGAAGTAGGAAGTGTCATCAAAAGAAAAAGACTCAAGTAAAGTACAAGTACCTCAACATTTGTACTCAAGTACGATACTTGAGTAAATGTACTTAGTTACATTCCACCACTGCAACTCACCATACAAAACACAAAAGCAAAAAGCAGCTTCTCTGCTTAAAATCTTAGATCTCATGACATGGTTGCACCTGAACAGGTATTTTCTGAAACCCACTCCCCCCCCCCAGAAGGCAGCGCTGCCTGGAAGGAGACGTTGGGGGCTTAAAACACTGATAAACTAGGAAAAGATCATGGTTTGGGTTGAAAAAGTAAGTTTGTTATTGCCAATGTAAATAAGTCAAATTGACTCGAACCTCAACCTCCTGAGTGGAAGTCCTGTGGTTGCTCCCCCATCTACCCCAACCACCTGCACATACATACAGTACTTACAGTACTTACGCACACATACATACATACTCACACATGTTATGCATGCATGTGCAAGTGAAGTATATAGGTATGTGCATGCAAAGTATATGTGCAAGTGAAGTATATATGTATGCGCAAGTGTTTAGTACCAGTATATATCTATGTGTAAGTGAAGTATTCAATTCTGGCCTAGGCAGCTTCTCATATTCCTCTGAGAGAACACTATTTGGATTGTCTCAGACCCAGTTGCCTAACCCTAACCCCCAAGGTGGCAATCCTGATACCTATCTTCTGTGTGGACCCATTTAAGGAACTCAGGAACCCCAAATCAGGGTCTAAATTCAGTTCCTCAGTCGTATTGAGGAAAATGATCAAAACACAGTTTTTCCTCAGACATGGAGTTCAGTGAAGATCGGGGAAGAGGAGTTCCACAGAGAAGCTGTGGTTTGGTAGAACACATCTTCTGGACCGGATAAAGCTGTCAGGACTGTGGTCGGAGTAATGTTCATACTGACCTTTTGTCCTACACTGTCCATTCAGACTGAACAAGACTTGTTATGGCTTGGGGGGGGGCATGTTTTGTATGTTGCTAAAAAAAATTGTTCATCACAAAAAAGAGAAACACTGGTGTATGGGCCACTTGCTACAGTGTCGCCTACGTACAACTAAATCAGCCTTTTGTCATTGTTACTTGGGTTCTGGTCCACTCGTTTCCCTCTTTATCGGTTTAAATAGGGCTGCACAATCAATCACAATATTATCAAAATCGCAATATGGACTAGTGCAATATCCAAATCGCAGGGGGGCACAATTTTTTTTATAGACAAAATACATGTCCAACCACCACCTTCACATGAATTAGGCATTGTGGTGCTGCATGGATGTCGCAGCGTATAAATCCTATCCTACAGTCTAAAAAATCTTTGTTTGGTACAGATCCTTGCAAAAAAAAAAAAACACACTATAATCATTTCAATTTGAATATTTTTCAATAAAAATGAGAATGATACATAAATGATCATTCCCTCCAATATCATGAATCTTATCGCAATCGCAATATCAGTCAAAATAATTTTCACTAACGGCCACACTGGAAAAAGAGAATCACACCAAGGGCCAGACATGTAGTTTATTAACGTGCTTTTGTTACCACGTCACTTTTTTAAAAACATTTTGGTAGCCTTTTTCCTCATTTTTGTTGTTTTTGTTCCGACTTTTTTGTGGCTTTCTCAGACATTTGTCACCTTTTTGTAAATTTGTTGCTTTTTCCGACATTTTTGTTGACATGAAGCCCTACAAAAGTCATCAAAAGAGTACCTTAGCCATCATAGAATTTAGCTAATCAAGCAAAACAATGATACATATTTTTTTAACAACTTGTTCTCAGCCTGAATATGACAACTCTCTGCTTCTGGGGGAATTTCTGAGTCTCAGAGTCAGCAAATCTGCCATATGTCTGCTTTGAATGTCAGGTAATTGCAGTTTAAAAAACACTTTCCTGTGTTTTTGGTTTGGCGCACAACTAGGTGGGCCAAAATGTATTGTGAACCCAAATTGATATACGGGCCGGATCTAAATCTGCAAGAGGCCGGATTTGGCCCGCGGGCCTTGAGTTTGACACATGTGGCCTATACTATCCTTTCATTCTGTCCTATTCTCTTATCCTTTCTCGAATCCTTCCTTTCACTCTGCGTCAACAATCTCTACCTGTCTTTCTCCCCTTTGCCATTGGGATCTGAAATTCATATTGAATTAATCATTAGATGCATAAAAAACATGGAATTGCTTTATTGGTTTTCAGAGCTACATTACATTGCATGTCATTTAGCTGACGCTTTTATCCAAAGCGACTTACAATTGCTATTTATGTCAGAGGTCACACGCCTCTGGAGCAACTAGGGGGTTAAGTGCCTTGCTCAGGGACACATTGGTTGATGTATCGCAGTGGGAATTGAACCCAGATCTCCCACACCAAAGGCATATGTCATACCCATTGCACAATCACCACCCCAATAATAATTTATACTTAATTAATACTGCAAGGGAAACCCATTCCACACAGCCCTGAGTACCTATACATGCACAAATGGAGAGATGTCAGAGTGAGGGGGGGGGGGTGCAGCTGTCAATGGACAGGCGCCCCACTTTTACTGAAGTGGAACGCTAGGAAATTAGATACAAATATGAAATATATAGTTTATACATACAAAGGTACACTAATTGTTGATGGACACGCATTTCATAATCACATTAGGCAAAACAAACAGCAGGATTGATACTGTATGTTCAAAATGTATTTAATTAATATCAACCTCACTGGCCATTGAGCACTCTTCACAGAAGGTGCTTTTTTTTTTTTTTAAATAAAAAATAAAAATAAAAATTATAAAGACTTCGCCTTATTATGGAAGGATGTTATTTTTTGCTTTTATAAAATTCATAGTAAAGATAAGATGTACTTCATTATAAATTTATTAATTCTTTTGGCAAAATTTCACATTCATAAGTGTAAATTCAGCACTAAAAAAAAACTAGTTTTGTACTTTTTCTCCATGAAGTTGAACATTATATTAATAGGATTTCTGGCTCAAATAAAAAGGCTGCTATAACTATCAACATATGGTCCTCTTTCTTTTTATAATGGCCTATAAGCTTCCCCTGGCAATCTTGTTTTATATTTTTTCTTTTTATTGTTGTATGTTATGCATATTTTGGGCTGTTCACATCTGATCTGTACCCTTTATTTGCAATAAAAAAAATAAAATAAAAAAAAAGGTGCTTCCTGTTTGAGGAGTGCTGCACCCTCATATGTGACTGGACATTTGAGAGGTCATGTGATTTTCATAACATGACACATCAGCTTTGCTAACCCATAGTTCCACTTGCATTCATGTGTTCATGGGGGTACCTACAAACACTAGACCTTAAGTGTCCCACATTAGGACAAGCCACCCTATATTTATTTATGGTTTGTTTATCTGTGTCTTATTTTTGGCCCCTATCCCGCGCTGCTGCAACAGTGTGAATTTCCCCCACTGTGGGATTAATTTCCCCGACTGTGGGATTAATGAAGGATTTTGAATCTTGCATATGAAACACACACACACACACACACACACACACACACACACACACACACACACACACACACACACAAAAGACCACACAGAGGCGAGAGGGTCCGTTTTCTCATCTTTTAATAACACATTCATATCTATGCTCTGTTTTTGTTTACAAGGAGTTTAAAACAAGTGTTGATGAGGACTAAAGGAATCAGGCAGGCAGAGGGTGAAAGTCCATATACTGTAAAGACCAAAAGGCGCCATCCGCTGGAAGGAGGAAGACTCGGCCCTTCTCGCGCTGCGTCCCGGGCAGCACGGGACTCGTTGCCATGGCTGCAACACCAAAGTACACGCGGGTCTTAGGTTATCAGTTTGGAGGCTGAGCCCGGGGTCAGACTAGTAGGGGCGTAATAAGGATCGATGTATCGGTTCAACCATCCACGATCCAATCTTATCGATGCAAAGTGAAAATATCGATACCCATCGTCTGTAAGATTTCCCTTTTTTTTTTTTTTTTTTTTTTCTAAGATTCCCACTTTATATTTATTCTTTTTAATAAAAAGAGCTCAGTTATTAAACTGACAAATCATAATTTAGTTCATGTTTTAATTGCAAATAAAATAAAAATAATAATTAAGTAACTGTTACATTAATAGGGTTGGGCATCGTTTTGATTTGAACAATTCCACGTGCTCATTACACAGAGAAGAGGAACATCTTATTTTCACCGGGCTAGAGTACGCCACGGCTGAAACACAACAAGCCTGAAAATACGGCGGCCGCTACGGCAACCAAAACCTGCGTATGTTAAATTTGGAACCGGTGATCGGATTCAAAACCACATTTTGTTTTTTTAAAGATTCTATTTTAACTGTATTTTTTATTTATTTCTGTAACGATTCCAAGTTGGAGCCGGTTCTCGACGCCCAATCCTAGCCGTTGATGATATCGTCTCATATCGGTCGCAGGGGCCCTGAATTGAATGGGAATCGTATTCGGCACGATATAATTCTGTAAATATCGCATCGATGTCCAAAGAATCTACGTAACGCGTCGTGATGGAAACACCCCCTACAAGATGAGTCTAGTTCAGCGCGAGGAGGACGGAAACGACAGCGGGCCTCTCTCCTTCCACCGGCAGCTACACAGTCGGCTAAAACAACAGGTCCTTTTGCTTTTTTTCAAACGACTCGTTAGAAGGGAAAATAGGTCATGGATCAGTGTAGAAGGTCCTCGCAGGGGCGCTCTAACTCATGTAGGCTTTTCACAGAGAGAAAGAAAATACTAAATGCACCCAAACACAAGAGATACAATCTGCTGTCATAAAAAAAAATAAAACAAGAATATTTTGAAGTTAACAAAGTGTAAGTTGAACAAAAATGAACAAAAGAATATGCAAATTGGGCAAAAAGAAATCTCATTGATGTTGGGTTTTTTTTTTTTTGTAAAGAAGAAAAATAAAAATAAAAATAAAAACAGGTGGCACGTCTCCCCCCCTTTCAGATTACTATTCCATTTCATAATCCTTTTTGAAAAACAACTAAGAGAAAGAAAAGAAAAATCATCTTTGGAAGAAGTAAACGTTTGTTTGTTTTTTCCTTTAATAGACTATCCACTACAGTATATGGAGATGCCGCTACCCAGATATTCATTTACCTATATTTCTTTCAAGCAACATTTTTTTGTTCTTTTTTTTGTGTGTGTGTGTGTGTGTGTGTGTGTCCTTTTTCAAAAAAATAAAAAAAAAAGAAAAGAAAAAATACCATTTACCTATTTTTTTTTTCCCCGAAGAGGTAGATCAACAAAACAATTACATGGTTACAGGTGTCGTGCCCCTTGATTCAGGAGGTGAAATCACAGGGAGGGGGGGGGGGCGGAGCAGCAGAGGATTGTGGGTAAGTCCAGCGGTCGGAAGGCAGGCGGTGTTAAATCCTGATTCAAAGTACTGCGACTGAGGGAATCCGCTTTGAACGGTTCCATATTGTAAAAATAGAAACTGTTTCCGAGCAGAAAGTTAACACCTGGTTATGATTGGGCCATACGTGGACCAATCAAGTTACTCGTCCCAGCTGCCCGCACCACACCACCCAACAATGTGTCCGTATTGGTTTTTTTTTTGTCATTTTTTTTTCTTCTTCTTATGTACTCGTCTATCTTTACAGTCCCACTGTTAAGCTGGAGAGGGACAGTTTAAAAAAAAATAAAAAATAAACTGAAAAATAAATTAAAGTCGAAGAGTGAAGAATAAAGAAATTGTGACTATAGAACAAAAAGGCTGTCCGTCCTTTCTGTCTGCACGTCTGTCCGACTGACTGTTTGCTCTCGTCTGTTTGCAATGAAAGGAAAAAAGAAAGAAAAGAAACAATCTTCTAGCTGAGTTTGTTATGTTTTGAGGTAGCGTTCCTAGTTATGTGTCAAGAGGTTTGTTTGTTTCGTCTCAGTAGCGTGTCCCTCTGCCCGCTCTCCGCTTTGTTGCAAATTTGTCGAGGCTCGGCGCCCGTCTCTACTGAGGTACGGGGACGGGGGTTGGGGCGTGGGAGGGGTACACGACAAGGAGTTTGCACTGCTTTATCGCAAAATCTGTCTGTCTGTCAAACAAGAAGCCGGGGAAGACAGTTTACCCACGGCAAGCCTTCCAGTCTCTAAATAAAAAGGACCGCCCCAGTGAGTTAGGCCTACTGCGCCTACTGCACATTACTGCTGACCGTTCTCTAACGCATGCCGCAGCCTCTTAGATTGACAGGCTTTTGCATTACTTTTCTATGCATTTCACTGCACTATGCCAGTCAGGAAATGACAGGGAGGGGGCCCACAGAAGGCTTGTATCATGTGGACGCGCCAACAGTGTTGTTGTCATTACTCAGTATTCCTCATGGGGGCGACCGAAACTGCGCACTATAGCTTTAAATCTGCTCTAATCAATATATTTTATAATACCAACCAAGGGTTTCCCAACGTTTGAAATGGTTAAATTTTTCTTCTTTGCGCTTATTTTTTTGCGCTTATTTCTACGTCCTAATTTTCTGATATAAAACAAAAATTGAAAACGGGGTCAATTTGACCCAAGGTCAACACAAGGGTTAAAGTGATGGTTCGGAGTAATTCACCCTAGGGTCCTTTGCACCATGACCTCAAGCCCAACACCCCCCCCAGAAGCTTTTTTCACCTGGGTCTAACATTGGGAGAGTTAGCTAGAGTAGCGTTATCAGCTGAATAGCTTAGCACAGGGGCTAACGGACCCACGTTTGTATCTCGTAAGTTACCCCACTAATAATGCCCGAAATGATACCAAACGTCTACAAGTAGTACAAATAGGTTAGCGCTCATAAAACGATGGATTGGAAAGTTTGTAAGTACACCCGAAGTTTATGTAAATAACACTTGCCTGCTGGCTTCTGCTCTCTGCTGTTGTTGCTGCTGTAAGACGAGGCTTAGGGCCGTCTACAAATTACAAAAACCGAAAAGAGATGCAACAAAAATATTTATTAATTTAACTTTTTTTTAAGTAAGTGCTGTAGTATAACTAGCAGGAGACAAGTAATAATTGAGGTAGGTTTGGAGACATTACCTTATTTAATCATTGAATTAATACATTTTTTTTAACTCTTTTCGGTGTAGTAATTTGTAGACGGCCCTAAGCACTCGTCTAACTGCAGGTAGCAGCAGCAGCAGCAGAGAGCAGAAGCCAGCAGGCAAGTGTTCATAAACTTCTGGTGTACTTACAAACTTTCCAATCCACGCGTTTATGAGAGCATAACTTATATTTGTACTACTTGTAGACGTTTGGTATCATTTCGGGCATTATTAGTGGGGTAACTTACGAGATACAAACGTGGGTCCATTAGCCCCTGTGCTAAGCTATTCAGCTGATAACGCTACTCTAGCTAACTCTCCCAATGTTAGACCCAGGTGAAAAAAGCTTCTGGGGGGGGGTGTTGGGCTCGAGGTCATGGTGCAAAGGACCCTAGGGTGAATTACTCCGAACCATCACTTTAAGTCATCTACACCAAAGTATAATATTAACTAAGGCATGATTTCGGGGAGGGGGGGTGCCCTGCGGGGCCCTAACAGCAAGATTTATGCCCCAGGACCCCGTTACAGGTTAATTCGGCCATGTTCGTTTTCATATTACAGTGAAATGGATTTACAAATCTAAGTACGGTGGTAGGTTTGGACATACATGTATATTTTAGAAAATGGTCAACAGTAATAGCACGTAGCAACGTATAGTAAACGGGATAAAACACGCACTGGTGTGGTTCTTTTAAACAGTCCTGGAATAAGCTCGATACAACAGTTTGATGCTTACGTTCTGAGTGCGTGGCACCTCTAATGTGTTTACACTGTGTGGCGCCTCACACAGCCAAACTCTGTTCCAGCTGATACATCAATGTATCACTCAACTTGCATATTTAATAAAAAAATAAAAATAAAAAAAGGACAGAGGGTTCACTTTTTTGGGGGCGCAGAAATGATCCAGATGGGATAACCTCGCAGCAGAGAGGAAAACCCAGATGAAACATCAGAAAGGTGGAATGATTTCTGTCCCAGTCAGGATGCAGGCTTTAGTGTGTGTGTGTGTGAGCCGTTCTCCCGTAGCATGGTGTGTGTGTGTGTGTGTGTGTGTCTCGCTTTCGTCTCGTGTGTGTGTGTGGAGACACAGCAACCCTAAGACGTGTATCGTCTCTACTGTACATACAAAAACAAGATGAGCTGAGGTCAGTTCCGAGACGAGATATCGCCATTTGCGGGTAGTCATCTTCCCTCTGAAATACGAATGAAGTTATCTTAAGACCTGTTTAACTCAGAGTTGGGTATTTCAGCTCATTTGCTCCAAAAATGGCTCTATACTGCATTCTGGCCTGAGGCCCCTCCCTTCCTGTGTGTTTGGCACAGTCACTGTCGCGTACTGAGCTACGTGTTAGTCGGTCGTCATATTTAGTAGCCGTTTTGTTAGATTTGTGAATTTAAAAACAAAACGAAAAAAAAAAAATAACAAATGATCATATTTTGATTTCTCCAAAAAAAAAAAAAAAAAAAAAAAATAGGAGTCAGAACATCGATAGTAAAAAAAAAAAAATAAGGTGGTTAAAGGAAGAAAGAGGAAATCGAAAGGTCTTGAACAGAAGTGAGCAAAACGAACACGATGGAGACCAGCGCAAGAGAGGGCGAGGGACCCTGACGTTCCCGCCCGCTCCAAAAATGAAATGATTTTTTTTTTTTTTCTTTTCTTTTTAAACAAAAAAGGAAATTAAAAACATCTCACTCTTCTCCCGGAGTGTAAGGGTAACAGAAGGAGAAAGCGTTCAATTGGTTTTGTGAAAGGACACGGGGGACGGGGGAGGCTATAAGAAAGGAGATGGTGGAATACATCTCACCACCTCCCTCCTCCCCCCCTCCTTCCTTCCTTCCCTCCTTCCCTCCTCTTCCCTTCACTCTCCACCTTCTCCTTTTAAAGAACTGCATCAGGTGTTACGGGAGGTTTCTCGGTCATTTTTTTTTTTTCATAGTTTGATGTTGGTCAACATTTTTGTCATCAATTAGTGCAACATAACGTCCCCAGATGTCACGTCCAAATAAAGCTTGCCGTTATTTGTCAAAACTAAACTAAAAACAAAAAGAAAAAGAAAAGTGATTCCTAACCGATCCGAATGGCTGCAGGCTGAATAATGAATCCTAAATAGCGCGTCTTGGTGGTTGTGAACAGAGCTCTATGGTTTGGAAAGGAGGCGGGAAATCGACACTGTGAAGTTTACCGCCTCTGGACCAAAAAAAAAATGGAAGCATAGACCCGATAGAATAGACTTTTTCCCTGTTTGACGGTGAGCTGGGGTGGGGAGCCGATGGAGATTGGCGGTGTATGTCGCCGAACGTAAGACATTCAAAAGATTGAGTTATCTGGCAGTGTCCTTCAGTGACTTGACTCAATCTTTCCTATCTCTCTCTCTCTCTCTCTCTCTCTCAACGGCTTTTCCCATTCAGATTTTTTTCTCCAAAAATACAAAAGTATTGTGATCAGCTTTTTTTTTTTTTTTTAAACATCTTATGTACAGGTTTGAATCTATTACTCAGCTGTGTCAATGTTGTTTTGAACTCTCTTGCTTTTCTTTTGCTGCTCCCATTTTTTTTTTTTCAAAGGTTCTTGGATCTCTCTCTCTCTCTCTCTCTCCTCGGTCCGTTGGAACGCAGACGGAGGGCCATAGGTTCTCGTCCTACTTTTTTCTGCTTTTTTTAAAGTTGGTTTTTTAAGTTTCACCCAACCACATCCCCTGACAGAAAAGAACATTTAAAACCAGTGAACACGCACGCGCACGAACACACACACACACACACACACACACACACACACACACACACACACACACACACACACACACACACACACACACACACCACACACACACACACACACACACACGTAGCCAACAGGGAGCATCTGAGGTGTCGTGGTCAGTGCACAGGTAATAAATATTCACATTCAGAGAAGTCAGAGCTAGTTCAGGTTTGTGTGTGTGTGTGTGTGTGTTTGTGTGTGTGTGAGTGTGTGAGTGTTGTACAGTTCCACTGTAGATGGAGCACTACTACTCTGATCTGACACGTTCCAAACCAAGTGAGAAAGGTAAAGAAATTTGCCTTAAAAGCTCACTCTTACAGGTCTTTTTTTGTTGTATTTTTGTGGGTGAGAAACTTGACCTCTTGAATACCTAAAGCCCTCTCATAATGTTTGGCGCTTGGTGATGATGTCATCACAATAAGGCAGGAGAGGGAGGTCTTTCGGAGCACAGGGCGGGGCCAGTAAGCCCGGGGAATAGCCACTTGTAGTCACCCTCTTATATACTGTCTATGGTAGTCACACAATGCAACAATGCCCCTCTCTGATGACATGCGCTCAGTAACAAAGAGCGTCCAGGGGCGTGTTAGGCCACCGTGTGCACTTTAGGACCCCCCTCTCGAGTTAACACCACTCCCTATTGGCCAATATTCCAGACAACGGCAGCTCCAATCACACTTCAGGAAGACAGAGAGCATGTTTCCTCACCTTAAAAAAAAAAGGCAAAATGGCACTGGACCCATTTTCCTCTCTAGAGCAGCAGCTCATCTCTCTCTGCTTTGGAAAAACACACAGCCTCCTCGTCATCCTGAGCTCATTCAACCATCATCATCATCATCATCATCATCATCATCATCTCACACACACACACACAAAAAAAACAGAAAAAAATAACCAAAGCAACAAGACAATACCTAAAAAAAAATACTTTTTTTCTTTAAAAAAATAAAAAATATTCAGGACTATCAGCTCTCTCTTTTTTTTCTTCTTCTTATATAAAAACACCAGCAAGCAAAAAAAAAAAAAAAAAAGTAAAGGAATACTGAGGTAACTTTACCCTGAGGTAGGTTTTTTTTACTTTTTCATTTCTTCTCTAATCTGTTCTAATCTTGGCGAGAGCGTCCACGCTTAGACCCCGCCCCTCATTATCATACGCAGGCAGGGTCCGGAGGCTCCGCCCACAGGCCTTTTGGCAGATTGGGAGAGAGAACGAGGAAGCCGCTCCCCCCTTCGGTCTGATTTTACCTTCTCTGAGCTCAAGGCAAGGAGCTTTGTGGAAGACTTTGCTTTCTTTTTCTTCTTTAGGTTCCCGCGCTCGGCCCGAGGCCAGTCTTTAATATTCTTAATTCTTAATACAAGCACGAGTGGCCACGTTTGTCCAAATGAACAAAGACGGCGTCAATGCAGGGATGGTCTTAAAAAAGGACGCCAGCTCCTCTGAGGAGAAAGCCATCGCTGTCCCAAGGCTGGCCTCGAGTATGTCAGCGCTGAAAGAAGGCAATGAGCAGAAAGTCTCAGACACTCCTTTGTCTGTCTGTCATTGCGGAACTCATTAATACAGGTGTAGCAAAAACCTCACGCCCTGACTCGCTGCCTTCAATGCATTAACTGGAGGGGCCGGGCTAACTCACATATCATATATATATAATATATATAAAATATGCCGTTTAAGGGGCGGGCCGCTAGCCAGCTAGCATAGCTGCTGGCTGTTTTAACGAAGGTGTTTTACAATGGTTTTCACATGTGTGAGCTGAGCCGCTGCAATAGAACTGCAGGACCAGCCGCGACCGCCGCTCCCCTTTCTGTCTCTTGCTGTGCCTTCCGCCACACAGCTAAACGTGGAAAGGGCCTCAGTGCCTCCCCAGCCCCCGGCCGCGTTGTAGGCTACCTTTATGCTACATATCATAGACTGGAGACTGGGAAATATAGCCTATAGAAGACCCCTTCTTTTTTTCTTTTTTAAAAAGGCAAGGCGGCCAGACACAGCATTTCTTAACATTTACATGAAGATTATATATTTACAACCTCATATTTTCTCCTTTTTTTTTTTCCTCCTAAACTCTCCGCTATTCGGAGAGGTCTTTATAAGAGCAGTGTTAGCATCTGCGGCCCCTCTTCTAGACTTTCATTGGCTCGGAGGTTAGGGGTTGGGTGGGGCTAATGCCAGACCCGTGACCTATCCCCCCCATGTGCCGCTGCAGCAGTTTCCCTGCTCTCTCTCCCGGCTCTGCCTCACTGCATTCTATCAATAATAGCTCTGAATAAAACATTTCTATACATATATCTCTATGTTTAAAAAAAAAAAAAGAAAAAAAGAAAAAAAAACACCCTTAAAATATAGGACTGACTGCAGATGGTGGGAGAGGTCTGTAGGGGCCGACAGAGGAACAAACGGGGCCCCTGCTAGTGTGTCTCAGGTGGACAGGTGGGAGAGTCATGGTGTCTGATGCAGCCCTACCCAGGCACACCAGGAGGACACCGCCCCTCCCTCTCTCCATCCCTCCTTTCCTTCATCCCTCCATCCTCACTCAGTCTCTCTTCTGGCCTGGCATCTGGTTTCTGTTCTCAAGTTACGTTTCATCTTACATTTTTTTTTTTGTTTTTTAATTCATTTCATCTTTTGATTTGATTCATCTTCTCTCTTCCGCTCTTTTTAACGCCGATCTTTTTCTCTGGCTGTCGGGCGTACTCCCTCCCTCTTTGTATCTCTCCCTGTCTATCGCTGGGTCCGTGTGTCGCTCTCCTGTATCCGTCCGTCTGTCTGTCTATCCGTCCGTGCGTGTCTGTCCGTCTGTCTGTCCGTCCGTCAGGCAGGGGCCCCCACGGCATGTGAGGAAGGTGCGGGGCCCTCACTTCCTGCGCGGCTGGTTCTCCTGACTCAGTCCCTGCGTGGGGCTGCCCATCTCTGTAAAGCCCTGGGGGTTAGGGCCCGGGCCCGGGCCCATGCCGCCTTTCTGTGGCTGTTTGACCTGAGTCAGGATGTCCCGGATCTTCCTCTGAGCCAACTGGGGGACAGAGGACAGATGAGAATGGTTTGTGGCAAATTAAAAGCTGCACTAGTCAGGATCTGGGAGTAAACATGTACACGTTATCTATACATCTGAACCAGAGCTAATAAGAGAGTGATAACTGGACTGATATTTAAACAGACTTTAAATGAGTGCTAATGTTGCTTTGTGTCTGCTGGATGTGTAAATAGGCAACTATTGGCAATATTAACTTTTTACGGTAATAATATCTCAGTAGTGTGTTTACAGCTTGTTACAAGAGGCCAAAGAAATCAAAGAATGCAAGTTTAAGTTGGAGAAAATGTATAAGAAAGGTTGACAGGAAAATATAATTTGAGTATCATCTACATAAAAATGCAATGATGCCCAATTATGTGACGAAAGAGAAGCATGTATATAAAAGAATGGGGCACACTCTCTGTCGAGAGCCAAGCTGTGGGAAATAACGTGACATTTGTCACTGATAAACACTAGGTTTGTTTTGGTAGCTGAGCTAAATGGCGGTAGGTTTATTACAGATGAGCCCTAAACAGCTAGCACAGCATGTTGGACAATGTATTAATGACAAAACTGTAAAATAAAATGTATCAACTGGCAGCAGTGATTAACCATTGGCGCTAACTACATGTCAATTGCCAATATGTCAAATGTCCAGTTTTTTTTTCTCAAAAACAGCAATTCAAATCCTCTTTGACTGTGTTTAAGAGCAATTTACCCAACAGTTGAAAGCAGAACATAAACTTGAATAGGAGTGCTTATCTCAGTTTTATCATCCAGGTTTCATTAACTCAAGTGTAATCAACATTTTTGTTAATCAAATTTTCTGTTAAATAAGGTAACAGATTAATTTCCTTTACGCGGACCCTCCCCCCCCACCCCTCGAGCAAGGAAAAACCCTGGTTTGTTACTAAAATGTAGTTGTAACTTGTCATTTCAATATGTTTTTGATCCAATCATTTATGACGATTACATGCTCTTCTGTGTTAAAGCCTGAGGAGTACCTGGCTGGCATAGAAGTGTCCGTTGATCTTGACGATGACCTGGTCATTTTCATCTGGGGTCTGTTCCCTGGGGACCACCACCTCGGCCGCTGTCAGGTTCTGCAGCTCATTCACCTAAGGACACACACGCTTTGGTTACTTTAACAGGAAGTAACAACTGGATGGAAGGTTGCAGGTTTGACGGCTAAAGGTGGAGGTTAGTTACAAAGTTGAGAGCAAGTAATGCCGACTGCACACCGACTTGTTAAGCGATTCCACCGTCAAAGACTAATTTCCAACATCAGAATAAAAACATCTGAGTCTTGCTAGAGTTGGGGTGCGCTCCCTTTTTTTCAGTAATGCGGTAATAAAAGAAAAAGAGAAAGTCAGCGAATAAAAAAAAGTTACTTATGTTACTTTCGGTTGCTGGAATTTGATGGTTGAGATGACTGCAGAGACGGATTCTACATTTGCGAGATGGACATACTCCCATTTATTTCAGACAGGAGTTATTACACTGCGTTGAAGCGAGGTACTGTCCCGTCTGTGATCCCGTGGTCAGAGCCAGAACCAGAGACAGTACGGACAACATCTGTGTCCCAACAGGTAACATTACAGACAACATCTGTGTCCCAACAGGTAACGGTACGGACAACATCTGTGTCCCGACAGGTAACGGTACGGACAACATCTGTGTCCCGACAGGTAACGGTACGGACAACATCTGTGTCCCAACAGGTAACATTACAGACAACATCTGTGTCCCGACAGATAACATTACGGACAACATCTGTGTCCCACCAGGTAACGGTACGGACAACATCTGTGTCCCAACAGGTAACATTACAGACAACATCTGTGTCCCAACAGGTAACATTACAGACAACATCTGTGTCCCAACAGATAACGGTACGGACAACATCTGTGTCCCAACAGATAACGGTACGGACAACATCTGTGTCCCAACAGGTAACGGTACGGACAACATCTGTGTCTCAACAGGTAACATTACAGACAACATCTGTGTCCCAACAGATAACGGTACGGACAACATCTGTGTCCCAACAGTTAACGGTACGGACAACATCTGTGTCCCAACAGTTAACGGTACGGACAACATCTATGTCCCAACAGGTAACGGTACGGACAACATCTGTGTCCCAACAGGTAACGGTACGGACAACATCTGTGTCCCAACAGGTAACGGTACGGACAACATCTGTGTCCCAACAGGTAACGGTACGGACAACATCTGTGTCCCAACAGGTAACGGTACGGACAACATCTGTGTCCCAACAGGTAACGGTACGGACTACATCTGTGTCCCAACAGGTAACGGTACAGACAACATCTGTGTCCCAACAGATAACGGTACGGACAACATCTGTGTCCCAACAGGTAACGGTACGGACAACATCTGTGTCCCAACAGGTAACATTACAGACAACATCTGTGTCCCAACAGGTAACATTACAGACAACATCTGTGTCCCAACAGGTAACGGTACGGACTACATCTGTGTCCCAACAGGTAACTGTACGGACTACATCTGTGTCCCAACAGGTAACATTACAGACAACATCTGTGTCCCAACAGGTAACGGTACGGACAACATCTGTGTCCCAACAGGTAACGGTACGGACAACATCTGTGTCCCAACAGGTAACGGTACGGACAACATCTGTGTCCCAACAGGTAACATTACAGACAACATCTGTGTCCCAACAGATAACATTACAGACAACATCTGGAAAAGAAAAGAGGGTGCTTTGGGATTTTGCTCATTGTTACGCCAAAAGATGGCGCATTTAGGTTCAGGTGGCTTACCGTCTTGCCTCCCTTGCCAATGACCCTGCCTGCAGCCGCAGCGGCCATCTTGATGTGAGTCTCCAGTTTGACCTCCTCCTTGGGCCCAAAGAAGTTCTCCTCCTTCAGTTTGCCATAGATTCTGCCCTGAGCCTGCAGGAGGGAGACAAAGAGGTTAATAACCCATTTTAATAGTGTTGTATTATAACAGCAGCCCATAAATTGTTTATTTTTATTTTTTTAATTCAACCTTTATTTACCCAGGAATAGACTCATTGAGATTAAGAATCTTTTTTACAAGTGTGTCCTGGCCAAGACAGGCAGCACATAAAACATACATAATACATTAAAGGATCATAGATATCAACGTATTCATCAATGTTCATCAGAAGTTATCTACATCCGGAATCAAACAGATCAATCAGTCAAAAACATTTACAGCCAGATGTGCCTGCCTTTATGTCATTTAAAATGACTTTAAAAATGACACCAACTCATGAAGGTTCAGGCTATTTTGTAAATCATTCCATGCATTGTAAATTGTAATTTCCCCATTGGGGATCAATAAACAGTATCATTTTAATTTATTTAAAACAGAGGGAGCAGCATATTTAAACGCCCTTTTACCCAATTCAGTGCGAAGGATACCATGCTAAATAACTGGGATGAGTAGCATTCACCTTAAACTGAGCCTCGGGGGGTCCGGTCACTATCACCATCCTCATTTTGGAGTCTGGAGATTCAGCCGGGGCGATCTGGAGAGAAGGAGAAACACATCACTGACCTGACCTGAAGTGAAAATATATGACTGCCGTTGACCATAATAAATGGGAGTCGCATAAAAGAATTAGAAATAGAGGACCTGATAACAGAATGTTGTATTTACATCTTTGCTGCCTTCTCAATTGATAAATTCTTTTAGGAAAAGATGAAAATGATTTCCATTTGCAAATTGAAATATGCATTAAATGTTTGTTGTTTCCTGGAAGATGTGCAGAGGAGGTCTGAGTATCGTCTGCTGAGCTTCCTCTCAGGTTCTGTACGTCCTCAGCGAGCGCCAGCTCTTACTGTAGAGCACCAGTTTGACTGCCTATTTTTACCTGAAACCTGGCCAAACACATGGCAGGCTCTTATTGAAATGATAACTTCTCCTACTCCATTAGAGAAGGGAAGAGTGCTGGAGGGGTACCTATGCTCTGAGACCAAGGGATATTTCTTCTGATGTGTTTCGTTCAGGGTTCAAAATTAACTTTATCGTCCACCAGCCAAATGGCTAGTGAATGTTCAATTTTTACAAGCCACTCACACATAGATTATAGGGGTGCACGATTCAGAAAATGTCACGATTGGATTCAATATTGATTTTTAGGCTCAATATTCGATTAAAAAACGATTCTCGATTAAAAAGATTCACAGTATGTAAATTAGGGGTGGGAATCACCAGAGGCCTCACGATACGATATCATCACGATACCTATGTCACGATACGATATTATTGCGATTTTAAACATATTGCAATATTCTGCGATATATTGCAATGTACTACCTTTTTTCCAACTTCAAATTTTTCCCAATTTCAAATTATGTCCCCAAAGTACAATTTTGTCAACATCTGTTTTATCTAAAAAGATACATTTCTCTGTTTGTTCATCTCACTTCAATTTTATTGCTGCAAAATGGGATTGTCAAGCAGACAGACTGACCAACACATATATCATAAAAGATCGATACTTGGCATCTGTGTATGGATACAGTATTGCCACGAAAAATATCGCGATACTATGCTGTATCGATTTTTCCCCCCACCCCTAATGTAAATGTAGTTACTTTTCCCATTTGATTGCAGTAGACAAAAAAAAATATTAAAATAAAAGATTTTTGGAATTCTATGAATCGATTTTGAATCGGTAGAGCTTGAATCGTGATACGAATGTGAATCGATTTTTTTGCACACCCTTAATAGATTACCACTGTTTTTTTAGGGCTGCTCCCTCTTAGTTGATTAGTCGACTAATCGGTCATTTTGGTCTTAGTCAACTTAGATTTCTTTAGTCGATTAGTCATGTTTTATGCTTTTTTCATGCTGAATGACTTATTTCCAAGAAATGTACGAGCACATCCCTGTTAAACACAAGAATTAAAGTGGTGCTTTTGCATGACTCTTTGCGGAGAAACTCAGATTTACAGATCTGTCGATTAAATCAACTAATCGATTAGTCGATACAATTGAATGAGTGTTAGTCGACTAATAAGTTCTTCAATCGAGCACAGCCCTAGTTGTTTCGTGAAGCAAATCTGCCAGCCACTTGCATATTCTACCAGCATTTGGCTGGTAGATGGTGCTAATGTTGAACCCTGAGTATGACTGCTGCCATACTGAAATGTCAGGTTCTAGCAGTTGTCTATAAAGCAGCAAAGCTTTTTTAGCTGATAGTTGTTTTATTTTGTGGGCAATATATTAATATTATATCAATATCGTGATATGAGACTAGATATCGTCTTAGATTTTGAATATCATAATATTATAATATGGCATAAGTGTTGTCTTTTCCTGGTTTTAAAGGCTGCATTACAGTAAAGTGATGTAATTTTCTGAACTTACCAGACTGTTCTAACGGTTCTATTATTTGCCTTTACCCACTTAGTCATTATATCCACATTACTGATGATTATTTATCAAAAATGTCATTGTGTAACTATTTTGTGAAAGCACCAATAGTCAACACAACAATATCGTTGTGGTGTCGATATCGAGGTATTTGGTCAAAAATATCGTGATATTACATTTTCTCCATGTCGCCCAGCCCTAGCCCTACTGCACACCTTGATGGAGGCCCCAGCGAAGCGGCTCAGCTGTTTGATGTGCTGTCCTTTCTTTCCAATGATGGCTCCCACTGCCTGTGCTGGGATGTACACATGGACCGTCTCCTGCTCTGGAGCCTGAACACACACAAAAAGCAAAAATTTCATTACATAAACAGACAATCTATTATGGAATACACATATTGTTATTGGGACTTCAAGTCATATCTCCCTTCGGTCAAATACTGTTTTGCTTCTTGTTTCTTTACTGTGATGTTTGAGCTTCACTATGATGTTGTTAAAGCAAAGTTTAACACCTGCGCGTACCAGCTGGATTTGTGACATCACAGCGAGTTTTCCCCAGAAAAGTTGTTTAGCCCGGTGGAAAGTGTCTTTTTTTTTTTTTTCCAAAGAGGGCCAGCTGGGGCGAGACACAGCCTGATGGCAGCATTAATGTAAAGCCCAATAGTTTCTGTGATAACAGAATCATGGACAGAACGGCGAAATTGAGAATTTAAAAAGCTATAAGACAGATTCAGATGCAGTTTTGGCCATTTCTTCGCTTTTTGCTGGCAGGTTTCTCTATAGAGCTCCCCCTACAGCTTCGGAATCGATATTTGGCAGCTCCTATGTTTACTCGTGGCTGACTCCTCGCGCTGTCAGTCTGCCGTTTCCTCCTTCTCTGTTGCTCAGACAACGCTTTCATAGCTTTCTGCTTCTTTTTTAGCCGGCTCAGCCATGACGATAGTGTGAAAAACTCCACTGCTACCCTTTTAGCCGGTTCCTGAATGGGCGTTTGTGTGCAGTGCTGTGACGCAATTCGTTACATCAGAAGACCTGATATCACGCGATACTTCCTGGCGCTGAGGCCGGCAGCTTGCCAGCCAAAAGTTGCAAGGGTGGTTTATCAGCTCACAGGAGCTAGGGGGGAGCAAGACGTCCACCACTCAACTCGGAAAAAGTCATATACCCATTCCAATGACTCCGAAGCGGTTCAGTTAAGGTTAATTAAGCTAAAAAAATACTGCATAATTCCCCTTTAAATCAGAGCTGAAAACTAACTGGAGATTTTAAAATATGATTCAAGTTTAAGTGTTGGTTTCCAATCGAGCCGCTCCACTTAACTGTAGTTTAAAAACGTCTTCAAAATACATTTAAACACAATTCCCAGTGGCTTAGGCCTGGTGGGAGGCAACATAGGCCCGGTGGGCCACCAGTCTTGAAACACTGAGTGTGTAACTTACTTACCTCAACTCAACTTAAAAAGAAAAGGAAACAAAAGAAGGAAAAAAAAGAGAAATTTAACCTGAAAACAGACCTTAACCCCAAATAAGATTCTAACTCAAACTGGCTACGGGACACATTCGAGCCTTCCGTAGGATGTGGAAACTTGGACCCTCCGGTTTCACAAACGCTGACAATGGACTTTTCAGTGAAGTTGGAGACATCGTGTGTCCTCCACTTAAACCTTTTCCACCAGTTAAAAGTTTTTAAATGAGGGAGAAGGAGTAAACGTCATAACAATTTCTAATGAGATTATTACACTTTTTTGTGGAGCATTGCATATGTCTTTACATGTCTGGATGGGATCTTAAAGAAATTATAAAATAATAAGTCCTTAAAACCGCAGTTGGTAACTTTTATAACAAAAAAGGTTTTGTCATATTTGCTCAAACTGTCTCTATATCCGATCATTTGTGACCACGCGCATCTGCATCCTCCTGGTGCTTTTAATGGCATAAGGAAAACAACCAATCAGAGCCTGAGGAGTCTCTAACACAGTGTCAATAAACTGTAAAACTAGTCAGCGCGGATCAAAGATTAATCAAGATTCTGTTACTGCATGGGCTATTTCTCTCCTCCAATGTTTTCAGAAGCATAGTATACTGTTTAGCTGTAAAATGAGTTTGCTCCGGCCGCTCGGCGGTTCTTTGTTTTGGCTCGCCTTCATCGAAAACGCTCTCATTTTACAGCTAAACATAAATACTAAAAACTAAATGTATTTCTGACAACATTTGAGGAGAGAAAGACAATGCAGTAACAGAATCTTGATTCATATTTGATCAGCGCTGCCTAGTTTTGCAGTTTGACTGCAGTTCACGAGCAGTCATTGACGTTAGAGACTCGTCAGCTCTGATTGGTTGGTTATCTTCGGGCGCGATGGAAACTTGCAAATGCCATTAGGAGCACTAGGGGGAGGCAGAGGAACCTGATTTATTTTCACAGATCATCTGTATTTCGTGCTACTGTCGGGATATAGTGACAGATTCAGCAAATATGACAAAAAGTTATTTTTTTATTCAGGTTAGCTACTGAACCCTTAATCAAGAACTGTGAAATAAATGCCAGCCAGCATTACCAGATTACAGCACGAGGATATCGTCATTTGGAGTTCGTTTCAAGTGGAAAAGGCAAATCAACCTGAAACTAAATATACATTTTGCTGCACTAAAACTGTTGGACAGAACACTCAACATATAACATTATATATGGATATGTTTGTGGTTGGCTCACTGATATTGCCTGTATTCCATCATCGCTACACCTGTGCTATTCAGACTCAAAGTAACTGGTCCAAATTCACAAAATAAAACTAAGATGTGCAGAAATACGGAAAGGGGAGACCGTAGTTTTAGTTTCTGTTCAAGGAAACCGAAACAGTACTCCCTTCCATACTCCTCAGTAGTTATTTCAGACATAAACAACCTTCGGTTTAGTTTCTCTGAGTATTCCTTTTGCCCACTTTAGAATATGAATACATAAAACACTGATTTCATTCAAATGAAATCAGTGTTTTATGAGGTTTCAAAGGACAAAAGCAATGCATTAACAAAGGTGGTTTGCACTGACGTCTCTCAGGGAATTTACAAAGCAGGTATTCTTACCCCGAAGCAACCATAGGGGGCACTACCGGATGCGTTTCCAGGAGGGGGTGGGGGCATATTGGAGGAGGAGGGGAAGAGGCCAAGAGCACCGAGGTTGAGCCCTGGGATCAGGTGGGTCTGTTGCTGAAGAGAAGAACACAGGTTAGAAACCATGTGGCGGTGTGTGTGTGTGTGTGGTTAGAAACCATGTGGCGGTGTGTGTGTGTGTGTGTGTGTGTGTGTGTGTGTGTGTGTGTGTGTGTGTGTGTGGTTAGAAACCATGTGGCGTGTGTGTGTGTGTGTGTGTGTGTGTGTGTGTGTGTGTGTGTGTGTGTGTGTGTGTGTGTGTGTGAGGTTAGAAACCATGTGGCGGTGTGTGTGTGTGTGTGTGTGTGTGTGTGTGTTGTGTGTGTGTGTGTGTGTGTGTGTGTGTGAGGTTAGAAACCATGTGGAGGTTTGTGTGTTTGTGTATGTGTGAGGTTAGAAACCATGTGGAGGTTTGTTTATGTGTGTGTGTGTGTGTGTGTGTGTGTGTGGGGCAGTTTAGAAACCACGTGAAGGTTTACGTGTGTGTGTGTGTGTGTGTGTGTGTGTGTGTGTGTGTGTGTATGTGTGTGTGTGGCAGTTTAGAAACCATGTAAAGGTTTACGTGTGTGTGTGTGTGTGTGTGTGTGTGTGTGTGTGTGTCAGGTTAGAAACCATGTAAAGGTTTACGTGTGTGTGTGTGTGTGTGTGTGTGTGTGTGTGTCAGGTTAGAAACCATGTGGAGGTTTATGTGTGTGTGGCAGGTTAGAAACCATGTAAAGGTTTACATGTATGTGTGTATGTGTGTGTGTGTGGCAGGTTAGAAACCATGTGGAGGTTTACGTGCGCGCGCGTGCGTGTGTGTGTTAAATATGAAATGGATAAATGCATCATAACGAAGTGTGCGTGCAGACTCACATTCATGGCAGCGATGTCGTTCTCGTAGGCCTCTCGGACCTTCTTCATCACCTCCACCTCGGCATGGCAGCAGGCTTCGATCGAGCCTTTGACTGTGATGGTTCTCTCTGGATTGTACAGTGTCAGGTCCTGAAGACTGCACACAGACATTACAAGGGGAGCTGATCAGCTGCACGAAAGCCTCTTTGAGTAACTTAAAAAGGTGTGTGTTATGTACTATGTAATGCATGCATTTTTATTATCCACCCGAATGAGGTTGAATTAGGTGTTAGTTATCTCTGCCGTTATATGGCGTCTAAGCGTATGAACAAAAAATAATAATAGTGAGAGCATCTCAATGCTGACGCACGGGACGGGCATCCTTCCATCATCTTCTGCACACACGCCGCGCGTGATGGTTCGCGTACACAGTGGCACAAACAGTGTCACAGCCGAAATCACACAGCAGGCATGTTGCGCACACAGCAGCAGCTGTCGTGAGTATGAAGTTAGCAGTAACGCTGTAGCTGTGAACTTAGCAGCGCAGCGTGTGTGCAGTTTATCTGTCGGTGAATAAATGCTACAAGCCAAATGTTTGCGTAGTGCTTGGTACCTGGCGGTTAGCCACGGAGCTAGCGACAACTTCAGCACAGGCTCACTTACTTAAGGTGAGCTGGCTTTAAGGTGGACCAGCAATTGTCATTTTAGTGACGAGCTGCTCCTTCAAGTTTTGCTTTTGTGATCACTCCCTCGCTGCAACCGCCAACTACTAAGCTTTAGGGAAATAATTGCGCGATGACATCACTAATATGCAAATGCATATATGATGTCATTTGCAATTAAGTGCTCTTAAGAGCCAGGGAAAACCCTGTAAATAGGTCTGTGTGTGTGTGTGTGTGTGTGTCTTACGGGGAGATGGTGATCTTGGTGTCTGTGTCCTGTTCAACTTTTTTCAAGTTGCGTCCCTCCTTCCCGATCAGGCGTCCGACAAAGTTGTTGTGAGCCAGAATCTTGAGAGGAACCTCGTCGGCACTGCAAACGGAAACCAAAGTTTGTATCTATTTGATCGTTTTACCTATCGATCTATCTCACAGCTGGAGAGAGCCTTCCTGAGGCTAACTGTCCAGGATTGTGTCAAACAATATTAATGTGTTGGATTACGTCTTGGTGTCTTTAGCCTCCTGGTGCATGATGTCCAGGATCATGCGGCAGGCGGCTGAGCAGCCCTCGGGGGTCGAGTGGATGCTGATCGGCTTCTCGGCAGCTCCTGCGTTCTCCTTGCGGTGCACGTCAATCCTGCAATAACAGAAAGGGATAACAATTAATTTATTAAGTCGCCAGGTCCAGTACCGCCTGAGCTCAGAACAGGACTTTTTAGGTCACTACCTTTACTATAGACTACACATTCATCTGCAAATCAAGTGACTATAATTATGTGTGGGGGGGAATGGGTCACATTGTTAGGTTTTATGTATTAGGTTAAACATTGTGTGAATTTGTATCTCAGAAATACGGAGCAGTCACTCTTTAATGTTCAAGTGTTGTTGCTAGAATATTATCTCAGAGTAAACTTGAGTTCCTGTTTTGGAGAACAAGGCATTTTGATGTGGATATGAAAAAAAATCTTCGTGTGACGTCATTGTGTCATTTTCTGGAGCAACATTTAGGGATACATGCATTTCTTTTTGGGTTTAGTTTGGTGTTGATTTGGTTTTACTATTGTTTAATTTCACCTGACTTGTTTTGGGTTTGTCTTTTCATACATCCAAACACACTGGACTCTATGACATGAACACGCTGTGGACTCTATGACATGAACACGCTGTGGACTCTACGACATGAACACGCTGTGGACTCTATGACATGAACACGCTGTGGACTCTACGACATGAACACGCTGTGGACTCTACGACAGGAACACGCTGTGGACTCTACGACAGGAACACGCTGTGGACTCTACGACAGGAACACGCTGTGGACTCTACGACAGGAACACGCTGTGGACTCCAAGACAGGAACACGCTGTGGACTCCAAGACAGGAACACGCTGTGGACTCCAAGACAGGAACACGCTGTGGACTCCACGACAGGAACACGCTGTGGACTCCACGACAGGAACACGCTGTGGACTCCACGACAGGAACACGCTGTGGACTCCACGACAGGAACACGCTGTGGACTCTACGACAGGAACACGCTGTGGACTCTACGACAGGAACACGCTGTGGACTCTACGACAGGAACACGCTTTGGACTCCACGACAGGAACACGCTGTGGACTCCACGACAGGAACACGCTGTGGACTCTACGACAGGAACACGCTGTGGACTCTACGACAGGAACACGCTGTGGACTCCACGACAGGAACACGCTGTGGACTCCACGACAGGAACACGCTGTGGACTCCACGACAGGAACACGCTGTGGACTCTACGACAGGAACACGCTGTAGACTCTACGACAGGAACACGCTGTAGACTCTACGACAGGAACACGCTGTAGACTACGTCATGTACACACTGCGTGTCTCCAGGACAGTACACACTCACTTGCTCTGTGTCTGCTTGGTGATGTTGCGAATGGTGGCTCCCTCCTTGCCAATGATGGCTCCGACGTACTGTGTGGATACCAGCAGTCTCAGAGGGATGTCGGCGTGTGGAGGTTTGGAGGGCATCCCGGAGCTCGGGGAGCCGCCGCGAGGCCCGCCGCGAGGCCCGTAACCGCGCCGGCCATTATCGGGCCCCCGCTGGCCTCCCTCCAGCTCGGAGTTCTCGTCGGGGATGTAGGAGACGCGCAGGGCGTTGTTTTCAAACTGGTATCCATTCAGCTTCTGGATGGCTCTGAGAAGGACACAGCACATCAGCACAGGGTCATGTACAGCATGTATTTCACAACCGTTGGAATATTTTACTGTATGCTGCTTCTGTTTTGTGTTCAGTTGTATGCATAGTAATGGTTAAAAGTTACGGTAATGATTATTATCAAAATAACAGTAGTAGCAATGGTAATAACAGGAAGAATACAAGGACACTTGGTAAGTGAAATCTAAAATAGCCTCTTTAGATATTTGAACGGTAATATTTGTGAGAAGAATTTGCAGACACATAAATGACTTGTTTTTTATCATGACCAAACACAGTGGTGGAAGGTAACTAAGGCCATTTACCCAAGCACTGTACAATCTTGAGGTACTTGTATGTTACTTCAACTGCACTGACAGCTATATTAACTTTGAGGAGCAAATGTTATTATAACAAACATCATCAATCATCATCAATGAGCTGATGATGAACAATGAATATTGTATGAAAAGTTTTTGAAATGTGTAAAATGAAAACCTTTTATAGTGTGGTAATGTTACTCTTACTTAGGAAAGAGATCACAATACTTCACTATTGTTAAAACACAAGACAAAACTCCAGTTTAAAGTTGTAGTTCCTTTAAATGACCACTAGATGTCACAAGTGGAGCGTAAATATAAACACAACTTGCTGAAAATCTCAATACGGTTTTATGGAGTTACTTCGTTAAAATTAAATAAATTACAATTTTAGGAATCTATTTTTTATATTGGAACTTATTAGATGAAAACTTTTTCTCATGAAAAGGTTCAAGCTGGCACAAAAGAAACAACAGGAAGCTATGATTTAACATAAATAAAAGCACAAATGACACACTAACTGACTAAGTGTTCTGTAAAATATCAAAAATAAGGACACCAAGAGCATGCAGAATCTGGATTTTAAAAAATACTGTTAAACACTATAAGTGAAAGAAAGAGACAGAGAGTGTCCTTAAGGACGGATGGAGAAACTTACTGCCTGGCATGCTCCCGGGATGCATATGTGACGTTAACCACTGCAGTTTCACTGTCTGTGTTCACTAAGAGAAAGAGAAAACAGAGATGCAGCATGTGTTGGTTCATTAATAGACTTGCGGAGACTTTTTGGGTTTCTCTGCTACTTAAAAGAATTTAAGAAGGCCCCCAGTTGTTTCAAACTAAAACCACAAAGTGGGCTCCTGGCCAATTGCATCCTCACATTGACTCAGAGGCTGATTTGCCCAAATTCAATTCTGATGTTGCTGTGGTCAGTGTCGGGACATCTCCTCTGCACAGGCATTGATGCATCGGACATCAGAGTGAAATCAGATGTAAGATCCACTCAGCAAACCGCAAGTAAAACCCTGGCATTAGTTTGATGAAGTAGTCATAAATGTGAAGGATCACTGGTGATAAGGGCTGCACCATATGGGGAAAATATGCGGTATGGATAATGTTGTTGAATATCGCGAAAACGATATTACTTGTGCTCACATCTGCATTTCTTCTGCTTTCAGTATTCTGCTAAAATACAACAAATTGCTTGTTGAATTTAAAACAAATGAATGGAAATCATTTCCAACATTTTATTACAAATTGAACATTGAATTGAATAGAAAAGGCACCACTGAAAGAATAATAATAGTTGCATATGAAAGTGCAGTTTTCTACTGAGATTTTCTTTCAACTAACACGGGAAATCTCGGAGCCCCTTTCGCTATATGTTGCAGCCTTTCGCAATTTGTTTATTGCGCCAGTTGATATTGGCAATGACGATAAAACCCCCCCCCCAAAAAACCCGATCCACCGTCTGTCACATGGGGCGGGACCCCGTCGCCATCATAAGGGTTGTTCAATTTGTCCGAAAAACTGAAGCGAACTTGGTGAGATCGACCCTCGGAGGGCTGACTGAGCGAGTGGACAACGATGGTCACTCCAAAAGGTGGACATCACCCATAATGCATCGCAGTAATGCGTTTGGTGCAAGAAAATTCATCAATGTTAGGTGGCAGTAATGTACAACCGGTAAAACTCTGGTTGCTGACCACCAAAGAAGGAAGATGTGAAAACAAAAATTGAAAAAATACATTTCGGCAGATAGTTTAAGAAAACTTAATTGAAAGCTTGATATTTTACTGAAAAATTAAATAACTGATGTCGCAATAATATGATTAATCATGATGCAAACCAAAAACTCTTTTCTAAATCAGAAACTAATGCAGCTGATTACCAAGCCTCATTGAAATGAGTCTGCAGGTATGATGATTTGTAAAAAAATTAATAAAAATAAAACACTAATAATACATTTTATATATAATATTTGTATAGCAGCACCGTTTATACAAGACATGCAGCACAAAGTGCATTACAATAAGGAAATTGCTTGACATTATATATATTATAAAATAATAAGATGGAAAATAAAGCACACTTGTAGCAGTAGCGCTAAGCCTACAACTGGCGGCTGATCCCTGACAGTTTGGGCTGAAAGTGACCAACAGCGGGCGTGTTCCGTTCTAATCCCCCGCTCCTGCCCCGCCCACTGTCACTCTGCTCTCCAAGTGGCGTCCGTGCGACCTAACATATCAACAGCTGAGGGGAAGCGGAACCGCTAATGAAATGCAGCACTTGACACAATTATCACCCTGCTACCACTTGAGGGCAGCAAAGTTCCCCATATAACCCCAACACCGCAAGAACGGAAAATGCTTTAAAAAGGTCTTTACTTTTACGGCAGCTTCCAATAGTAAAAAGGGGTCTTTTATGGCAGATGTCAGTGGTGTTCACAAACCAAGATCAGATGGACTTGAAGTTAAGTGAGAGTAAAGCTCAGAAGTCTTACCTTGTTCACAGTTCTCTACGGTTCCACACTGAGCCAACAGACCATCCAGCACCTGACACAGACAGACACACACACACACACACACACACACACACACACACACACACACACACACACACACACACACACACACACACACACACACACACACACACACACACACACACACACACACACACACACAGAAAGAGAGGTCTTTTAACATTTTTGCCTGATTTTCATGCTACGATTCTATCTTTCAGGGACTGTGTTCATCAAACCTCCAAGAGTCATTGAGGAGTAAAAACCGTCTTCGCTGAGTTTGAAGGAAGCTACCTACTGCCACTTAGGGCCCATTCAGACCAACAAAACAAAAAAAGCAACCGGGCAATTTGCAGCAGAGTTGTGTGGTGGTGGGAGTGTCACTAAAACGGCCCATTTGTGTGACAGCCCCCCCCCCCCGTCTCAATGTAGCACAAGTAGACTTTATATTTCACAGTTACTGTTTATATGTCAAATTCGTTAATAGATCTATTACAAAGTATGTACTGTTGCATGCAGTATGCATACAACTGGGACTGACTACTTTGTCATAACATTGCGCCTAGAACTTTGACCCTCTTGCTCATATATGCTGCGCAAAGGATTGTGGGTCAAAATAGCCAGAAAAGCATGCTGGCTTGCATACTTGCAAAATCTGACAGGATGCAGTAGGACATCCTGTTTTTTTTTGGCATACCGTATTTGACATATTATGGATTGGGGGCATACTAAATCCTTTCCTGGCAAACTACGTAGTACGGTAGTATAGGTATTAGAACTAGAACTGCAAAGATTCATCGATTAGTTGACAACTATTAAATGAATCGCCAAGTATTTTGATAAATCTATTAAAATCGGTTTGAGTCATTATTTATGAAAAATAACAATTCTCTGATTCCAGCTCGTTAAATGTGAATATTTTCTAGTGTCTTACTCCTCTGTGACAGTAAAGTGATTATCTTTGAGTTGTGGACAAGACAAGGCATTTGAGGACGTCATTTTTATCCAAGGAAAGCATGTCCTCATTTGGTTTTGGTTTTGACCGTAAGCTGACTGGATGGAGGTCTGCTCGATCCTTAATGTTGTGACGCGGGAACAGTTTACCTTGAATTTTGGTTTTGCCTTCAAGAGGCAACTTCCAAGCACACCAGCTCTTCAAGGTTAAATATTTTAGTGCAATAAATTCAGTATTTAAAGTCACTATTTAGTTGTTCAGTTCAGAGCTGCTCGATTATGGAAAATAAATAATCCTTCCAAACACCCTGAACTGGGAAATTTCCCTTCATTCTTTTCCTGCTTATACTTTTTTTTTTTTTTTTACTCATTCAGAACACAGACAAAATAAGACTTTGCTTTGCAAAACGTAATGTGCAAAATAATAGTTTTTCTCCATAACTTTTTTTTTTGTGGTGATCATTAGGAGCCAAAATCACAATTAAAGTTTCGACTAATTGCCAAGCCCTAGTTCAGTTGCTCATGAGAGCCAAATCCTTACGGTGGCTTTGCTTCCACATCTATAGTGCTGTGCATAATGCGGCTATACAGGGCTGCACTGTGTGCAATATAACTGAGGGCATGTATGCAAGATTAGATGTTCGTGTTGTTCATATCCCTTCGGTTTAATGTTTTACTAGTGTGTACTGTACTTGCACTTCAAACTGTATTTGTGGGAACTTGTTAGGGATAGACCGATTATCGGCCCCATTGTTTTTATTTTTTTTGGCAGTTTGCAGATTACCTGTATCTGTGTTTGATTTGCCTGATAACTGATAAAGTTAATGAATTAAAAAGTGTCACTCAGCACTGAGTCTGACTTAATGTCCTGCCCACAACACTATCTTTTACTGTGTATTATGTTGAAAGATTATAATTCAGCCACCAACAATTAAAGCTGGTTGTTGCATCAGTACATGACTATTGGTTAATGTTAGAATCTAATAACTGGACTCATTACAACCTACGGAAGCAGATTGCTGCCAAGCCTGAAAATGAAGTAACGTAGTATCAGTATCTTATTACGTGAAAAGTTTGATTTTCACGTTATAACAAGATATTTTCACGTTATTACACATACAACATACAAACTTAACAAGTTATAACTAAGATATATCTAAGAAAATGTCCCTTTGTTATTACAATATACTAGTTAACACGTTAGAACGTGAAGTTGAACTTTACTTTTCACTCACAGGAGTTTCATGTTCTAAGAAGATAAATTAGTTACTATAACGTGAAAAGTATCAAGTTAATTATCACGTTATAACTTGAAAAGTGTCACATTATAACTAATATTGCCATGTATAAGGTGGTAATAGTATTTTGTAATAACAAGAAAATGTTCTATTAACAAGAAAATGTTCTTGTTATAACTTGATAAGTTTGTATGTTCTAATAACGTGAACATATCTTGTTATACTGTGAAAAACATCTTATACAGTAAACTTTTCACATAATTCAATTTTATTTATAGTATCAAATCATAAGAGTTCTCTCAAGACACTCTACACATACAGTAGGTCTAGACCACACTATAATTTACAAAGACCCAACAATTCTAATAATTCCCCCAAGAGCAAGCATTTAGTGCGACAGTGGCGAGGAAAAACTTCCTTTTAGCGAGAAACCTGGGACAGACCCAGGCTCTAGGTAGGCGGGGTCTGACGGGGCCGGTTGGACGGTGCCGGTTGGGGGTGTGATGAACAGTGGCAATAATAGTCACAATAGTAGTTGTAGTAGTTCATGGTGTTGGCCACTGCAGGACGTAGCACGGTGTAGAAGTAATGTAATGACGAGATACTGATACGTTTTTCGTTTGCTGCCGTGGCAGCACTACGCTTCCGTAACCTGCAGCTTCCACTAAAAGCCATTCATTTCCACACAAAGCTGCGAGTGGTTTTTGGTTTGAGCCATCAAATATACCCTCGCCTAGATTTGTGGTTCCCCATGATTCACCGTCAGCCCACTGAGGCTTATACAAATATGACCCCTAAACACCCCCACACCCCCACCCACACACCTTAAGTGGTGCAAATATTTGCAGTGAGGTCAGATCGGGTGGCATTTGGAGCCTTAACGGCCAATCCTCCCACTATCAGAGACACTGGAGCAGATTGTCAGAGTGGAGGAGGCAGCCTCACTGCCCAGCGCTGCCAGGATTATCATTCCAGTACTGATGCTGCTGGGACTCCGCTTTATGCTGAAAGTCAGACCTGACAAGGCCTTTACAGGCAGATTGCAGAGCATCGCAAAGTGCTTTACTTCAATCCTCTCTCTCCACTTCACAAACTTCACTTGATTATCTCAAGTCTGAAGCAGGATTTACGCTTCTTGCGGAGGGTCCACGCAGAGCTCCTCGCCGTAGCCTACGCAAGTGGACGCCAGTTTAAACTTGTGCGTTGGTGTGTGTTGAAATCTGTAGCAAGGAAAAGTTAACCCTCTCCTTGATTTCATTTTGTTTACGGAGAAGGAGAACCAGGAAATGAGTCGGGGGGGGAAATGCAACGTTTACCAAGCCACGTCCATGCGGACCAATCACAGTACACATCGCAGCCGCTGCGACGTGTAGTTGCATTTTTTTTTGAGAGGTGCTTATGAGGCTACGGCGTAGGGTCTGTGTCTCCACGTATGTAACGCAGAAGCATTAATTAGCCTTGGCTGTCAGGTCATCGGTTGCCCAAAGCAGTTTGTTCTTGACTACCTTAATGGGGGACTAAGACTCTTTTCAAACTAATAAACTACACATTCAAGCTGTGCAGGTCTCCAAAATAACAGTGGTGGCTTCTGGAAGAATTTAGATTATTTCATAACTTTTTGATATGTGAAGCAATACCAGAAACACGTAATATTTCAGAGGGTTCCTGCAGTACAAAATGACTATTTTCCCTTAATGGTCTGGTGATTCTCTATCATAGTTCACATAGTTCTTACGATGTGCGGTTTGTGTTTATATATCATAGTTAGTTAAATTCATCTAAATTATACCTAACCAAATTTGCAGGTTTTTTCAGCTAAATGTTTTTAGCTGTATTTGTGCTTAGAAACACATTGGAGCTGTAGCCACATGGGTTCAACAATAAGGGTTGCCCAATGGCCTGGGGCAAGTAAAACGCAGCGTCGGGCAAGTAAATATAATAACGCACTTGCCTGTTGGAGCATAATCGTTTAATAATCATCTGATTTGAGATGGCACTTGATGCTTTTTTCAACAACAAAAATTTTTCGTTTTTGCTTACATTTGATGCATCTTTTATGTTTTTTAATGCTTTTGATGGGTTATTTTCTTCAATATTTTTTTTACGTTTTTTTCCTAGACTTTTTTGACGTGGGTTATTTTTCCGTTTTCCTTCAAACTTTTTCCCTTAAAAAAAGAAAAATGGTATAGGGGCCAGTAAAAATTGAGTTTTGGCAAGTAGATTTTATTTTTACTTGCCCGACCGGACAAGTGAAAAAAATAAAAATAAAACCTTAGCGTTGAACCCTGTGTGAGCTGATGTTTTATTTGCGCCGACAGATACCCCTGGTCCCCCTCCCGTTGAGACAGAATTCCAGCTGGGGGAGTCTTTGTGCTTTACGCAGAAGACTTGATGATGTCTCTTCTGGCTCGAGCCCCCTTGCTCCGGTGACACTACGGCGAGCATAAACCTAGCTTAGTAAAGAGAAGCGCTGTTGAGGCATTTTTGAAAACAACCAAGATGGCTGCAGCTTTCTGTTGAAGTACTACTTTCAAATTCAAAAAAAAACCCGGCAACACTCCTTCACAAACATATTGATGCTACACCATCACAGCTCATCTCTGCATGCTGCAGTCGGTTTACATGTGTCCGTTGCTAAGCGCCTTTGTCACGTATCGTTTCCTGGCGATGTCAGGCTAGATAAAATGCATAAAAAAACTGTGAATGGGACCTTGCACTCACACAAAAAAACACAGCAAGACAGGTTTCCTAAGTGGAAACCTGTCTTGCTGTGTTATTGACTGTCTCGGTATGGACAGAAGTTAGAATGTCCCTGTTGAGGTGTTACCCGTTTTTGGAGACATTGCTTAGCTTTTCTGATTGGCTGATAAAAAGCCTGACGGCTTGTTTTTTTTTGTTTTTTTGGAGCCTTTACCCACAAAGAAAAAAATATATAATTTCACCAAATGTTCACTGGTTGCTGGCAGTTTCAAGTCACAGAAACAAGACCTTAAATGACACCAGCGACAACAATAATAGAGGAAATAGGAACTAACCTCCCACTGCAGGTGAGGTGGAATGTTTCTGATCTGCAGTTTCCTGGTCCTGAGGAGAGAAGAAGAAGGAGATGACATTAGTGATTTAAATAATCTGCAAACAGAAAGAAAAGGGTCTTAAACTACTGGGACTCAAGATATAGAAATAAGGCGTATGATGTAAGGAATCAAGAAACACAGCATATCAACTGAGTGCACATTAGGAGTACTGTGCGTGGGTGTTGAAATTGGACACTGATGGCAGGTCGAGTTCGGGGATGTGAGGCCGCTGAACGAAGTCTCTTGAGAGACAAAGGGGTGGAGAGAGGAAGAGAGAGTCTGTCTGAAGCAGGGCTGCATCATGAAGAGGAAAATATGCGATATGTGGTAACATTGTTGATTATCGCCCGGCCTATCGTGCTGCGTTTATTGTGCCAGTTACTCTATTGCAAGGACAATAAAACATTTTTTTTATTGTGCAGCCATAGTCTGAACTGACTTTCTTTGATACACACACTAAATAAAAATGGCGTACGAACTCTCCATCCATCAGCTCTGACTGGTTCAACTGGAGAGGTTTACGCCACTTCAACACAAGCCCTGTGTATGACACGGGGCACTGAACACGATCCGACTACATTCGTCTCTGGTCACTTGGTCACTGTTCACACAGTCTGCAACTGTAGCTCCATACACATCAAAGTTGGTGTGTCAAACGTGTTTTTTTTTGTGTGTTGACATCATTAGAACGGAGCACTGAAATGTTGCTTTAATTTTTTTGTTTAACTTTTCTTGGTCAGTTAGGAAAATGTTGCAAAGCCACAATTTCGCGGGATTTTCTCCCCAGATTGAAACAGCACTGGCTACGTACTTCATCTATATGTACAATGTGTCCAGTGTGTCAATTAACCGACTACATTGCACTTTTTTAAAAAGGTCCCATGGCATGAAAATTTCACTTTATGAGGTTTAACATTAATATGAGTTCCCCCAGCCTGCCTATGGTCCCCCAGTGGCTAGAAATGGTGATAGGTGTAAACCGAGCCCTGGGTATCCTGCTCTGCCTTTGAGAAAATGAAAGCTCAGATGGTCCAATCTGGAATCTTCCCTTTATGACATCATAAGGGGAAAGGTTACCTCCCCTTTCTCTGCTTTGCCTGCCCAGAGAATTTGAGAGAGAGAGAGACATCATGGCTTGCAAACAAGCGAAGCATGGCAGTTGGTCAAGGCCACAACCCCACCCTCTCCTTCTCAATAGCATTTAAAGCTACAGACACATAAAATGGCACATCCTAAGGAAAGCTCATTGTGGGACTGGCTCTAGTGGCTGTAATTCTGCAACAAGTCTGAATTTCGGGAAAGAGACTTCAGATACAGTATTAGGGGACCACTAAGGCCTATATAAAAGAGACTTCAGATACAGTATTAGGGGACCACTAAGGTCTATATAAAAGAGACTTCAGATACAGTATTAGGGGACCACTAAGGTCTATATAAAAGAGACTTCAGATACAGTATTAGGGGACCACTAAGGTCTATATAAAAGAGACTTCAGATACAGTATTAGGGGACCACTAAGGCCTATATAAAAGAGACTTAAGATACAGTATTAGGGGACCACTAAGGTCTATATAAAAGAGACTTAAGATACAGTATTAGGGGACCACTAAGGTCTATATAAAAGAGACTTAAGATACAGTATTAGGGGACCACTAAGGTCTATATAAAAGAGACTTCAGATACAGTATTAGGGGACCACTATGCCTATATAAAAGCATCCAAAGAGCAGCATGTCATGGGACCTTTAACAAAAACTAGATTCTCCTTTCTGGTACAAAGACACAGCAAGTTCCATCAACAAAAATTTGATTATGGTCAAGAGAAGACACCTTTGGCAAAAATAGGACACTTTATAGATACAGTAGCACCTATCCTGGCATCTGACTTTGAATGAGTGCAACACTTCAGTAATCAGGATTTTCAGCTAATAAACATACACATTTCCCCAAAAGACATCAATGGTCAAGGCCAGCAAGACTTTGCTGCTCCATTTTGGAAGTGCCAACACTTTTGGTTTGTTCACTCACACCAATGACTCAATGTTCACTTGGATTAAAATCTATTTAGAGTTCAGGCCCAAATTTTAGAAAAACCTTTCCATTTATAACTGCTCACAGATGGAGGAGCCGAGCATGAGCAAATCAGGTGGCAATTATGCGTCTTTCTCAGGGAGATATATCTTGTATCATCCCGACGCGTTGCCCATGAGGTCCTGATATCCCTCCGCCATCTGTACCACTATCTCTTTGAACCCAGATAAACTGCTAGAAACGTCTTGTTCTTGGCAGCTGTACGGATTCCAATTCTGACATAACCACAAAAACATCTCTGTAGGTAGGCGGGGGACCACAATTTCCAACGGGGTTTCCTGTCTACTTCCCCCAACACCCCTCACCCACCCCAACTGCTATAGTCCGCCATTATGAGGCTTGAGCTCCAGTTGTTGGAGTTAACCAGTGAATCAACAGCAAGTAGTGGGACAGCATCCTGCTCAACCACCCACACACTCAGTGGGGGAAGGGTAGTCCGCTGAATAGAAGGGTGGCAGTTGTGCATGTGCGCGATAGCATTTGAGTATTGGAATCCTGTATTTTTTCCAGTTATCATGTTTGTATCCATTTTTTTGTGTCTATGTGTGAGCAGGTTTGGTTATGCATGCTTGCTGTTGCCAGTGTAATCATGTATGTGTGTACGTTTTCTTGGCTCCGTCTTGTCCTTAACTGCTTCACTGTTGCATTTGGGCGTCCACAGTAATGACCCTCCTCCCCTTTAGCATTCAATACATCAGGAACACAAAGCACTCCTTCGTTCTCTTGGGACCTTCTTGGGTTTCGATGCTTGTGATCTCTTGGGTATTGTTCAGTGGAGAGAGGATTTCATCAACTGTGGTTTTATCATCAATTCTGCTTTTCAATCCAATTTTCTTTGGCATTTTCTCTATCGCACTACTTCTGATAAATGAACAGATTTGACAGCATTTATTTGAATTGCTTTATATCTACACTACAAATCTAAGTTGTCTTACTGAAAGTAGTGCAGATAAAAGAAACTACGACAATTTCCTTTTCCTTTGTGTTCATCACACATAAAATTAGAGTGTGTCTAGGTGCTTGGAACAGGATTGAAACTAAATGACTCAAGAATCTGACTGTGTAACACATCTTAAAACCCATCCCTACAAGACTATTTTTCCATCTGTTGCATTAGTGCTGCACCTTTGACCCCTGGCCTTCTTTACTGAAGCGGTTTGTAACAGTGCAGTGTTCCATCTTTACCACTCTTTATTCAACCCCCGCACCCCACCCAACTGTGCGGTATTGGCCTAAACGCCGACAACAACCAACCCCCATCTCCACCTCCCATACCAAACCCCACCCAAACACCCAGGAGGCTCCAGCACGGATGAATAGTCTTTTGTGCATCCAAAATACCTGGCGTCCCCATCCGCAAAAATGGAAAAGTCCTTTGATCCTTGATCAGTGCTCAGCTATAATCACTAACTCCGTCCCCCAACCTGCCAAACACACATTCAAAAAACAGTCCTGTTCTCCATGCCTCCACAACTTATACCGTACACATCAAAACCTTCATCGCGCCCCACACACACACACACACACACACACACACACACACACACACACACACACACACACACACACACACACACACACACACACACACACACACACACACACACACACACACACACACGGATGTAAAAATCCCACCTTATCAACACATCAACCCCCCCATTATCCTCTCCAATGCCCCCACCCACACCCACACCCAACCCCCATCAAGCCACCAACAGCGAACTTGTTTGACCCCTACAATCGCCGCCTGCCAACCCACAGCCTATCCCATTGGCTGAAACCATGGCAACAGGTTAGGAATGGGCGGGCAAAGAAGATGGATGGGCGGGTGTATGGACAACAGAGCAACAACAAGCTTCATATTTGTTTACGCGCTGGTTCACTCCTCGGTTATCTTTTTTTAATTTATAACCTCTTTGCCTACATCTTTTAGCTACATGATGGTGACCCTGCCTTGTTAGGTCTCCCACCCTCCACCCTGAGCGAAATGCTAAGTTAACATATGACACTGTTGGGCGGATTCCATGCTTTAATTGCTTTAATGACAATAAAGCCAGAAGAGAATAAGATAATTGTCAAAATGTTCCATTTAAAATAAGGTTGCACCGCTGAAACAAGAAAGCTATCTGCTCTGAGAGCCTCATTCCTGACTTACTGTTGATATGCAAAGATGAAACACGTTGTCAATGAAGCTTGAAAATGTCTTAAGTCGAACGTAAAAAAAAAAATCCATATTAAATCCATGCTCAGCTCCAGCCTCCAGTGAAACAAAGGACCGGAGAGAAAGAGTGGCAGAAAGAATAAAAGCCAAGAGAATGAAAAGAGTCTGGTCCTTGAGGAGGAGGTGGAGGAGAAGAGCAAGAGGAGAGAAAGGCTTTGCCTCTAGGAGGGGTCAAAGGCCAAGGGTTAGAGCTCTTTAGACCAGATAGAGGGGGCCTCTGGACCACAGAGATGCATGTCTGTGTGAGGAGTTGTCCTTCAATTTCACACGCAAAACTCTTAGCTCTTTACACTTTAAAAAGGCAAACGGTCAATATCCCCTTCCACACATGCACTACAACCCTGACATTACCTGGAGGAGCTGTATGGGAGAACGCAAATGTCTTAATTAGTTGAACCAAACATGAAATGGTCTTTACCCTGCCAGCTCCCCAGTAAACCGCCTGTGTAATGTCCGACCGAGTCGTGTGCGAATATACAGCAGCTCATTGTCCGGAGAATTGACCGCGAGCTGGTGGGCGTGTTCAAGAGGTTTCTCTCATGGGCTCAAAAACCAGAAGAAAACAAACCTCTGAGGGTGAAGAAGAAGAACGATGATTTACACGGAGACGTCAAAGAAAATGTCTGGAGAGATGACGAGATTCGGGAACCTCCGTCGGTAAGGGGCCAACGCCAAAATCGTCAGACACATTTTAAAAGAACGACAAGAGACTTCGTTGTTTATGACCAAATTATGAACTGGCTATGCGACCGTGGTGTAATCTAAGTCATGTTTGCCTCCTGCACCAGCCCTCATCTAAACCAAACCGAATATTTCCAGTAGTCACAAAACGGACTAATCTACCGTTGTGCACTACATGTATGACAATGCCTCCTTTTTAAAAGAGTCACTTGTCTACCTAATGAGAGTGGTGTACACTCATTACTACAGCGACATAGAGGAATGGAGCTAATTGCAAATTACACTTCCAGACTAGGTGCTGCTGCAAGACTAATTGCACCTGCAAGTGTAACTCACACAAGACATACAGTAGATTGTTGCACAGTGACGCCTAAAAGAACAAGAACCTTCCCAATAGCAACACATGCTGAGCCCTTTCGGTCAGTTGAGAACTTCTCTCAGGTATTACAAAAAAAGCCTGACAGTTAGAAGGAAGTACAAAGAGTCGTTGCTATGGAGATGATACAAGTTTCAGCCCATCTCGTCGCAAATCTTTGTTCTGAAATGGTGCTTAACAGAACAAACCCCCTCCCCTACAACTTATGTTGAAATTGGGGGCTCTGTCCAACAAATTTTTTAACGCCCACGTCACGCAACGATTGGCCAGCTGGGCAGAGATGTTGCCGTACGATGGGTTTCAACTTCCCTTTAAACCACGGTTATTTTATTCTTCACACAACTACCTCGTTCACTTTTTTTGTGTGAACAACAGAGTCCAAACACCATGAATGCCTCCGCGAAGACGCTCTCTAAGAAGCGTGCGCCGCTCAAACCACAACGGGTATAAAACAACTTTGGCGTCGACTGAATAGCCGTCCAAGTTGTGGATTTATCGCTGTGGAATTACTCGTCAGAGTCTCCGAAAGGTCACTGCATTCCCGGCCGGATTTACCAAACTTCTGGAACGGGCTACAAAGACAGCAAACATATCCCTGGAAAGCTTTGAGCTAACGGCTATTGATAGTTGATATAGTTGATTTTTGGATTGATAATTATTTATTTATGTTAAATAGACACTGTAATTCCACGATGGATTTAAAAAAGCTTCTGGATGAACCTACAATTGTTAGAGAACCTTGTTGAAACGGCGCATTTCTCTGCTTCTTAACAAAAACAAAAAGGAAGTCTCCACACTGTATTGATCTGTAGATTTTGAATATTGCATTATACCACGTAGTTTTCATGTAGTACACGACAGCGTCGACTTTAGAGGGTTAAATACATCTTTCTCTCCTGCACAGGTCCTGCCACCCGTCAGTACATCGCTGTCGGCACCCTTTTATATAGGCTACAGTCTATGGTGGACCCAAAGACAGACTGGGGACAGCGCTTTTTCACTTGATTTATGTGAAAGTAACAACTGACATGATAAATGTAAGATTTATAAATTCTGCATATATTAGAGTTAATTTACAAAAATGTATTTACAATGTTTATACAGTTTACTATTTAAATATTTGTTTAAACAGTCACTACTTGCATATTTACATGTTTAATTACTTACATCAGCAGTGAAGAATCTACCTCTGTGGATTTCCTCACATTTACCTGAGCCCAAGTTCTGCTAGCGTCTGATTGGTTGGTTCAGCTACATGTGATTGAGTAAACCGAGGACGTGTTGCTGTTGTGGAGCCGATAACGTGGGAAGAACAGTAAAGTGCTGCTCAGCAAAGTTATCCGTCTCCATCCAGCGGTTTCTTCTTATTTAGAGCGATACAACCACCACATACCGAACCCTCACGTTACATAAACACACAACCAGCCCACATGCAAACAGAAATGATGTACGGGTTTAGCCTATTTGCATATGGAGCGGTGAAGTAAGTGGTCACTGAGGACGCATTTGGAGACACATTCTACAGACGGGTGGAAACACGCGCACCTAGAGCGGTCCACTTGCGATCGGATCACTCAGATCGGATTTTAATACCGGGTCAGAACAGGCCCGTCGATCATGTCGCCTACTATGAATGCACGGTAAGAAACTGGCAGCTGCTTGCTGTTATTTACTGGATCTCCTATAAAAGATCTCCATTTATCCACTTGGTGATGTGTAGCTTCATAAGCACAACACTAACATGAACGTTTCTGGAAAAATCGTGTGTGTGTGTGTGTGTGTGTGTGTGTGTGTGTGTGTGTGTGTGTGTGTGTGTGTGTGTGTGTGTTATTTACAGTATGGTTAGCAGTGCTTGTTTTAAGCTGATTACATCTGCGACAGAGTCAGACAGATACAGATTACAAGCTGAAAAGTCTATGAAAACTGTTCCCGGCTGTCTAGCGAAGCAATACGCACACACAGTGACAAACACACACACACACACACACAGTAATGTGGGCATGATGCCATTCATAGTCATCCAAAGTCCTAGATCAAATAAGACTATGAAATTGATGGATAATGTGTGTGTGCTGGCAGTATTTTACCACTCCCAGTGGGAATTTGCAACGCCAGAAAAAGGCATGTTTGAAGGGTCTGACTGACACCTTTTAAAGCAGAGCGTATGCAACCCAGATGTTAGATGTTTACTACTATTTCCATGTGCTCAATCAGGTAAATATGCATAAATATTGATAGGACATGTCTGGAGAGTCCTCGCCGTACCAGGAAAAGAAGACGTGCGGAAGAAGCACGGGAGTTTGTACAATGCATCTTTCTTTTGTTATTTTCACTTGAGGAATTGCTTTATTCATCCAGGATGGTTAAATAAGGTAAGAATCTGCTGCGTTAAAATCAAACGCATGGAAAGAGGTCAACAGGAACCCACACCGAGTTCACTTCAAGCCTCCAGATAACCGGCTTCATATTCAGTCAAATATACATCACGACTCTGACACCGATACAAACACTCCCAGTAAAAGGAAAGCGTGTACAAACCGTTCCAACTGACTGCTACACAAGTGCTCGTCGATACACGGCAAAGCCTTTCATCCACAGTTTCACTGCACCAAGCATTAGCTGCCGTCTGTTAGGGTCTCAAGTGACCTCGCCAGCAAACAAAGTGAAAAACCACAGAGCCTCCGGCCCCTCACTAAACAAATCAGCATCACAGACTCAATAAACAAAGTGAAAGAACGCTGGGTGGTTTAGGGCGTCTCCGGCCTGGCTCGGTCCGATTTCAAGGCAAACTTCCTCTGTGGATCCCAACACTTTCCCTGACACTTACAGTTCCGAGTTCAAAGATCTAAGTGTAAAAATGACAGTTTGCCATTTTACAGGGGGGTGATGTGCTGGACTATTTTCTTATCACACTTTTTTTTCTTTTTGTTAAACGGATTAAACTAAATATAAAATAGTATTGAGTGAGCTTTAGAAGTGTTGCCTTTGGACGGAGCCAGGCTCGCCGTTTCCCCGGTTCCGGCCTTTGTGCTAAGCTAACCAAGCTGCTGCCTGTCTGTAACCTTTCCAGAAGGACACGAGAGTCTTCTTGTCTTTACTCTCGGCAGGAAAGCGAACGTTACCCAACATGTTCAACTGCCCTTTTATAGGAAGCAGTTAAAAGATGGTTATGCGACCAACATTTTCGACTGCTCTGGCCTCATGTGTTTGCAAGGCACCTGAATATCGCATACAGAGAGCCGGGTGCGCAGCAACAGCCATTGCCTGCTACCGTTGCAATGCCCTTGCAATGCAGCTTGCTCTCAAATGTCCCCCTAGCACGAAGCCAACGCTTCAGGCACAGAAAGTGCAGTGGGTTAATATTTTATAAGAGCTATCTAGCCGGCATAAAATCACAGATTAATTTTTTATTGCTAATGGCGAGGAACAAGTGGGCTGAGGCAACCAAACACCGTCATCCGGCCGGCATACCGACCTCGTGAGCAGCCAAAATTCCTATCGTCTAATCCCACCTAACGGTCTTCCCGTCGAACCAGCTAAATACCTTCATAGCTCCACCCACTGACCCTTCCAACAATCACCACCATCATCACTGGGGGGGGGTTTCCAGCTTTTCAGCAGCTACATTAGATACCGCGTGAATAAGTATCAGGGAGGAGAGCTGAGTTCAGGTAAAGAAAAGCTGAGGGTGATACAGGTGCACAGCATCTATTAACAAGTCTGTTTCACGATTAAGTCACACCCATCTGTTTACCTGGATGCAATTACTTTCAGAAACAGCAATGATACACCACTATAGACCACCCAGAGGCACAGGGGGCTGACTAGTTTTATAAGGTGATCCTGTTGCGCCCCCTCCTGAATACTCAGTAGTTAAAAGGAAACCGTTTCTTTTGGAACCTTGCACAACATTTATGGAGGGAACACGATTTAAAAAGAATGTCCATTGTAATTGCAAACTGCGTCCAACCGTGTCTCAGCTCTCTCATCTCCGTAAACTTCGGCTCTGCTGCCTCCTCACATTGAAGGCTGGAGACAAAGTCCCAATGGATGGAACACGAGAGCTGTAAATAGGCAGCAAAGGCAGGAGGAGAAAAGAGGAGAGAGAGAGAGTGGGAGGAGGGAGAAGAGAGGAAGAGGAGGAAGAGGAGGAAGTACCAGGGAGGAGGAGGAGGCACTGATGCTGGAGGACAGGTTCCATGCTGGCTCACCGGTGCAGAGCGCGTCAGTCAGTGGAGGAGAGTGTGTACTTCCAGCTGTGAATATGTGGAACTGTATGAGAACGTATGTATGAAAAAGAACTGTGAGGGAAGAGACAAGTGTGTTTTTTTTAAAGGGCAAATCCACACGGAATCACACAGGGCCGAGACGTGCTGCATCAGTGAGGTCTGACAGCTGATGTCACAGCCAGTAAAGAGCGGTGGTAAGAGGCGTCGTTAGGCCTGGGCGCCCGGCTACAGCCCCGAATGTTTTATGAATAGCCCCGGATATCTCGCCCTCTCTCTATAATAGAATTTTAAAAAGCCCCAGAATGGCTAATGCAAATTACGAAAAACAAGTATTTTTCAAGGCACTCCGAGTTCTTACATTTTTGTTGTAGAACTCATGGTAGAACTGTAAATTTGTTCAGTTTATTATTTTTTTTTTTTTGAAAGGTGAAGTTTTCGGAGGAGTCCTAGCCAAATCAGTCTAGTACATTGATGCCATCAACATAACGTTTAGGAGCGCAATACTAATGATTTAGTTTGAAGTTCCCGTGACATTTCCAGTCTACGGTTCAGACCCAAACACACGGAGCTCTGAAGCAGACCCGTGCGTCGCTTTTCCACTCTCGCTGTAAAAAATAGAGACGAGCAGCGCGCCTTCCGTGGTCTGTGCAGCTTCAGGTTCAGCTCTGGCGTGGAGATGCTGCGGCAGATGTGACGCGCGTGTGCGCCGTGTATCTCCGCCGCAGTTTCGGTTTTCCACCTCCGACGTAGAGCGGCGTTCAGCCACTTCCCTAAAACTTTGTCTCATTCAGAGACCAGAGTCTCAAGCGGGGCTCTGAGTCAGTCAGGAGGTCTGAGATCTACCCTAACAGCAGAGCTATCGTGTAATGCACAGCAGACTATGGTGCAGGTGGATTATTTTCTGAAATATAGTGACTGTGTTCTTGTAATAGCCCATTATCACTTTATTATTCTCAAAATATCACAACCCCTCCAAATCACAGAGAACACAGATATATTTTGAACGTGCACAAAGTTTGGAACCTGAGCAGAACTCTTGCTCAAACACATCTGAAATATTACAGTCCGGGGCTTTATTAATTCATTAAAATTAATGAATTCATCATTGAGGTGAATAATTGTCATATGCACATTTAAGGAGGTTACTTCCAACAAAAGACGCAAAATTGGAGGGAGGAGTAATTGATGCCTGAGCTACATGTGTGCTGACTCAGATATAATTAGAAAAGTCGATCTACAGGAGAATAAATAGTTGAAAGCAATACAGAATGCCTTACTGCAATATATTCCATTATGTTTTCATATTTTCAATTGTCCCATAGCTTTCCCTTTACATCAAGATATTTCCAGCATGAATGGACTCAGAAAAAGGTAGAAATAGGTGCATAAAATTCACCTGAATGCAGGAAATGAAGTGTTTAACGCTCAACATTTTCTGGGGGAGGACCACCAGACCCCCCCACATTAGGTCTGCACGATTCAGGGAAAAATGTGAATCACTATTTTTTAGCTTAGAATTGATATCACAATTCTCTGCACACGATTGTTTTCTCACAAAGTGTAATGTTTATTGCGCACATGACAACCATGACAAAACTAAACAAATTGGCAGTACCAAACATAGATTTTTTTTTGCCACCTATAACACATTGTGCATCACCACAAGCCTGTAAACATAGAGGCTTCAATGAATAAAGAAAATCAAGTACATACTGGCCATTTAAGTACAGTAGGCTCCCAAAAATAGGGACATATAAGCCATTGAACTAAATATGGCCCTGATACAGGCTCTATCTGAACTCCTTGAACATGTCTTCACATAATTAAATCATGTCAATCAACAAGCTGCAGCTACAGCTTCAGTCTTTCAGAAATGGAGTTTGTCAATTGCCAATTTAAGTACAGTATCAAAAACACAATGATTTCTTAGCACACTCTTTAACTGCTTGCCTTTCATGTCTTCAGCTGTCCCATTTGTTGTTTTTTTCTTTTTAAATCAAAGTCATTTAAAAATTAAATTGCGAACAGGGGTGAATCGAGATCGCGATTTTATAACGATTTATCGTGCAGGCCTACCCCGCATCATAAGTCACCACACAGATCTGGAAACAAAACCCTGGCCTGTGGGTGGCCAGCCCAGTTATGATTAGGCCAAATGTTGGTGCCATCTAAATAACATCTACAAATTGGGCAGCTGAAATGAACATACATTGGCTGTTAACAAGCTGGGCAAGCCAATCGCTTTTTGCATTGCATTAAGATTATTTAAATGGGATCAGGCTAAGCCCTGAACCTCCTCAAGTCCTGGAAACGCCCCCTGGCAGTGGTTACTCGAGATGTGCGATTAATCAAATTCCAAGATTTCGCCGATCAACGGTCCCAAAAACTGAGTAATCGATGAAAAACGATTATTTTTGCACATTACGTTTTGCAAGTCAACTCTTGTTTTGCCTTGTGTTCTGAATGAAAAGATGAAAAGTATTAAAAAAGGGAAATTTCACAGTTCAAGAGGTTTTCACTGTTTTCTAACTTAAATAAACGCAACATCTTTTCAAAAGTCAATGAGGAATCGTGTTAAATAAAAGGGACTTCAATATTGACAAAAATAATTGGGATTATGATTTTTTTTTCTCCATAATCGAGCAGCCCTAGTGGTTCCAGCACATGCCACACAAATCTCTCTCTCCCTGTTTCCAGTCTGCCTTTTCTCTATCCAATAAAGTTTGTTATTTAGGTTGAAAACTGTAAGGAGGGGGTGCTCATTTTACACCTCTATGCAACCCTTTCCTGCCATCTGTTTTTTAATTTTTTATTTAAAGCACATTTCCTTATAAGTCAAAAGTGCTGCCCTGTATGACCACTATCAGCCAATCAGCTCTGCTACATTCCTCGGACAGCCTTTTCATTGAGCTCCTGCAGCTGCATCTTCTCCTCAAGTCCACATACCCTACAGCCTACACGCTACCACGCCAAGTAGAATCAGGGAACGAGTAAGACATGCTACGGTCTCTCTAACTCGTCTTCAAAAAGTGGAAAACACAACAGAGACAGACACAGAGGGAGGGATGCCCTATCACAGTGGTCATCACTCCCTGATTGGTCCAGATTTATAAGGGTCATCTCACTCGCTTGCTGCAATCTCATTGGTCCACTAAACCCAACTGAAGGGCGAATTTTTTCCAATCAAAATGTAATAATGAAGCCACCGGTGGGCATTGTGGAGCTAGCTGATAGCAAAGGCTCTCAAGTATACAATATTTATGTGTGTGTGTGTGTGTTTCCCTAACTCATTATTACCGCATTACCATCCCTTTACACTTCATGTTTTAGCGAGAGAAAAAAAGAGAAAAAGAGATAGAGAAAAGGCTGAAAATTGTTCACTATGGCCTAAATAGTCTAGCGCAAAAGGTTATTTTTTTCTTTGAAAACATGTTATATATTTAATTATAATAAATACATTATTTTATTATAATCCATAACAATGACTGTTAATATTGATGCTCTCACCACAGTCACATCAGGTGAATACACAGTGTGTCTGAGAAATATTGTAACCGTTTCTAAAAAAAACCCTGATAATATGGATGAATGCTGCTTTTGGGTTTACAGACTCTTTAAGACACAGACACACACACAGACAGACACACACACACACAAAAATTGTAGAATAAAATAAAATAGACAACACAAATCTCAAAATTGCGTCCTGGGACTTATTAAAAAAAAAAAACCTCTAGCTGTACAAAAGGTTTAAAATAAGATGTGCAGCATGTTAGAGAGAGGGGGCTCAGGTCTGGAATTCATTTGTGGTATAGAGAGGAGGGGGGGGTGCAACAGTATGGGTCAAAGTTCACGCTCTGTTCTCCGCTCTGACCCCGCCTGCAGCAGCTCATGCGGGCAGGCCTCCATTTTGGAGCAGCGGGATCTCCATTTTGAGAAGGTGGAAGTTACTCAGCCATCGGGCCGTTTTGGAATCACAGCGACTTTTTGGTCATCGCTTAAATACTTAAACGTACTCAGCTTCCACCTCACTGTTGGTTTTGTGGCGTTATTAGGCTGCTTTAGGCTTATACTGGGATGTTATTGGGCGGCTGCCACTCAGAGGCCTGTGCTGATACCTGACCCCTCGGTGGTGATGGCGAGTTCCCTAACTAGCACTGGAAGGGCCGATGAAATGATGGGCTGAAAGCATGTTCACTGAGGGGAGCTGTTGGTGGTGGGTTAGAGGACAACATTTACCGCTTAAAATAAAGGCCAACAAACTCACGGCGTTAGTACTGTTCGGCCTACGAAAATACGTCTGATGAGGTCGCTGCTGCGGTGAAGGACGCCACGGACATGAGAGGAAATGCGCATGTGCAAGTTGATGACAAAACGATAACGGGGAGCCTCCCGCAACACTTTTGCGATATGGAGTGCAATGAGTGATAAAAGAAAGGCTCAGTGAGGCCAGACTTTACTTTCCGTGCCTGTTTGGTCTGAACGTTCCCATGATTCTCTCCTCTCTCTCTCCCTCTCTCTCTCCCCCTCTCTCCCTCTCTCCATGTGAGAGCTAGCAGGCAGCCATCTTGACCAACGCCCATTTACTACATGAGTGTGCAGTCACATTATAGCGAAGAATTCAGCAGAACAGAGCACATGCAGCACATCAGAGGAGGAGGAGGAGGAGGAGGAGGAGGGCGGTCAGTCCACATGCGCCATGGACGTGGGCTGGTGCAGCCTGTGGCTCCTATACTTCAACAGCACAATAATGGCTTCATCCGAGCCAGCTGTTTCATCTCACAGCTGTTTGGCAGATTAGATAGATAGATAGATAGATAGATAGATAGATAGATAGATAGATAGATAGATAGATAGATAGATAGATAGATAGATAGAATATGTAAGTGCAGCTGCATCTCCTGTGCCAGAGTCTGCCAACACAAGAAAAGGCACACGGTTGAAGCGGACACACCTCCCTCCGTGTGCGCGCACAGACACGCGCGTCATTTAGACACACAACTAGAAACAACTGAAATAGAATCTGTGGGAAGCAGAAGCTAGCACAGCTCGTATTACAGCCCACATACAAAGTCTCTTTAATCATCTCTGGACACGCGCACACACTCTGCCTTTCTCTCCGCGCGTGCACGTGTAGCGGAGAGCAGAGGAGCACGAGCGCGTCCCTCCATTCACAAAGTGCGTAAAAACTACTCGGGAGTTACTACAGCGGCGCGAGGGATGGGAGGGGCCGGGCCGTGCTGCACAGCCCTGCGCGAGGGGAGAGGGAAGAAGGAGAGGAGGAGGAGGGTTATACTATAGATCGCGTAGCCATATGTGCCATGAAATATAGGCTACAGCGTGTTGGAGTTTGGCAGCGGGGACGGAAGAACAAGAGATTTCCGTGGAAAGTGTCGGGCTGTTCTCTTCCCTAACATCCCCCGCGCCGCTTCCTGAGCCGGGCAGGTAGCCTACAACAGGCTTCCTATATGAACACTTCACGTAGCAAACGACGGGCTGTCCAATTCAACCCGAAGTCGCTGGGAGACATTTGTTTCCAATTTACAGGCTGTGATGTGGCACAAAAGTGAAACGGGAGCCTGTTCCAAAACTAAAAAAAAATACTTAAAAAATAAATAGGCTACATTAAAACAATATAGTGCCACGTTCTCAAGTCAAATGTCTGTATCTGTCTCTGTATCTTAGAAAAAAATGAGACCCTGCTTCAGCTCAGCTGCGACAAAGAGAACGCAAGATGAACGCAACATGGCGGCGGAGGGCAGAGCCCTGCACGTTACATTTTTTTTACAACTTAATAACAATGGCAGAGGGTAGGCCGGGTCTTTAATGAGAGGAAACGTTTAGGACGAGATGGTGTGAAGGTAGCTTAATAAAGCCAACCTACTTTTTTTAATTAAAGCAACGAGGTGAGTTCATTTGGACAGGGACAATTATTAAATCATCAAAAGGGAAAATGTCCACATCGAACTACATCCGACATGACACTATAGGCTACATACGGCCACGAGCTTAACACATTTTAGAAAAAAAAAAAGGAAATAGGAACAGTATTTTAGCAAACAACATGCCAAATATTTCCTATTTTATTATTACTAGCCTGTTTAGGTCTTTTCTATGGAACAATTACATAAAGGACATTTCCTTGGCTTGCAGTAAAAACTCTTTAAAACAAAGTGAAGAACTATGTTTTATGGGAAATGTGTTGAAAGACAACCGAGGCTCAGCCTTAGAAAAATATATTTTTCTCTTAAGAACTAGGAATACTTCTCACAGAAAAGGCACTACCTTATGATTAAAAACGGAAATATTAAAGTAGGCTAAATGACAGCAACAGACTCCTTCAGCAAGTATAATTACAAGTGTCTTCTGAGTGCAGTTCCAATAGTATTAGCCCACATATCAGGACATAAACGCATTATTTCATATTTAATTCAAAACACACTTTTTTTTTTTGCCAAAAAAAAATTATTTTAACAAATGGAATGTTTACAAAGACCGAAAGGAAGCAAACTTTATCATCAGAAATAAACTTTGCTTCCTTTCGGTCTTTTAAACATACCATTTGTTAAAATAATAATTGGTAGATTTTAGTTAACACATAATTAACATTAAAGTTATTTTTTGGGGCATTTATGAATAGCATGTAAAGCTGAAAATAAATCATTCATACATATTCCTAAAATCAAATGATTATTCATTAAACAAAAACAAAAAAAAGTAGGCTATTCATTTAGGATAGTCTGACCCATATTGAGACAAATTTGTGGGAATAAAACAAATAAAGAGAACATTAATAACTAATCATATGTGCTTGATATGTTAAAGTAAGTGACTGGTTTCAATGAATTTATGTCTTTTTTTGTTTCTAAATAAATATTTGAATTCTCACCTAATAATAATAAAAAAAAAACTAAAGAGAAATTCTAACCAATTCACCTTTCGGATGTTTAAGAAGCTGCAGAATGGGCTTTTGAACGTGGCAGTGATGGGTCAGAGCTGGAACAAATATGCAGGGGAAATAGTTTGGAATGAGAAATCAAAGTGACATTTGATGTTACACATCACATGTCAACATTTTACTGACTGGTCTGTCGGCAATATTAAGCCTCTAATGATGATGTTTAATAACCCTCTCATTAATATAGAGGCAGATTCTGCACAGTAAGCGTTGTATAAAATCCTGACAAATAAATGACCATTAATTTAACAAATCATTTGTAATCATAAGCAAATTTTTCTAATAACCTCGCTTGCATTCTTTAAGGACTTCAGTAATATTATGTAATATTATTTGGGGGATTCTGTCAGATGTCTTGATTATTAGAAAAACACACACACTGGTGTCATTCATTCCCTTAACAGGAACACATTCCTGCTCGTGTCAAAACAATAAAAAGTCTTAGCATTGTTTTCTTTCCCTTCTTTTTTTAAGCAGCTTTAGTTCCTGGACCGAGAGAATGGAAAGTGGACGACGGACGGGCCTCTGTGCTCTCCCCCTCTTAAAAAACAAAATGGGGGAGAAGGAGGAAGACAGGAGGAAAAGGAGGGAGTTCCTGCTTTGTCTAGTGGGTGGGGATGTGTGTCGTCAGCCTCCACTTTGTTTTGAATTGACAAGGAACAGGGCAGGACCAACAGCAGCCTATAAGGACGCAGCAAGGAAAGGGGCCCGTCTCGAACACACACAGGGGGGGAGAGAGAGAGAGAGAGAGAGAGAGAGAGAGAGAGAGAGAGAGAGAGAGAGAGAGAGAGAGAGAGAGAGAGAGAGAGAGAGAGAGAGCCCTCCCTCCCTCCCTGGATTCCTGTTTGCTGCTTTGAACAGCAGAGGGCCGACTGAGTCACTCTGCTGCTCTGACTTCAGCCCATTATATTATTACTCAACACATGGTTCAAGTCAGCGGTGGAAGAAGTATTCCGATCCTTACAGAAAGTACTGATACAACACTGTAACAAATACTCTTTTACAAGTTAAAAAAAAAAAAAAAAGTATGAAAGTATCATCAGGAAAATGTATTTAAAGTATTCAAAGTGAAAAGTACTGCGGCCGGTTTAGCTCAGTTGGTAGAGCTGGCGCATACATATACACACACACACACACACACACACACACACACACAGGTTTACTCCTTTACGCAGCGGCTGCGGGTTCGACTCCGACCTGCGGCCCTTTGCTGCATGTCATTCCCCCCTCTCTCTCCCCCCTTTCATGTCTTCATCTGTCCTGTGGATTAAAGGCCTTAATATGCCCCCCAAAAAATCTTTTAATCTTTACATTGTAGAAAGTGTAAAGGATGCAAACAGTTGTGTGTTTAATGGTCAAATCATTTCAGCTGGACTTGTAGGCCGTTACATTGTTGGCTAGTTTAATTTATAATAAAAAAAAAATGGTTTTATTTTATAAACTACATGCGTTTTGTGTGCAAATCTGTAAAGTAACTAAAGCTGTAACAGATGAATGTAGTGGAGTAAAAAGTACAATATTTCTCTCTGAAATGTAGCGGAGTAGAAGTAGAAAGTGGCATGAAAAGACAAGACTCAAGTAAAGTACAAGTACCTCAACATTTGGACTTAAGTACAGTACTGAAGTAAATGTACTTAGTTACATTCCACCACTGGTTAAAGTTAATACTAACATGTCTTGGTCACTTCATTTACCTCAGAAAGCCAGGGAGAGAAAATGAAAAGTTGGCCTACATATTCATCTAAATATGACCACTATACTGCAACACTGTTACTGCTATACTGCCACTAGTACAGTGATGACAGGGCTGCTTGATTATGGAATAAAAAATAAATAAAAATAAAAATCACTATTATTTTTGGTCAATATTGAAATCACGATTATTTAACACGACTCCGCATTGACTTGTGGAAAGATGTGGCTTTTATTGAACTTAAAAAAACTGTGAAATAGTTAAAGAAATCAACCGTGAAAACACCCTGAACTGGGAAATTACCCTTCATGTTTTTCAGGTTTATATGAACACAAAATACATAAATAATATAAATATATTAAAATGTTGGCTGAGTGAGTTTAGTACTTTGGGGAGGGGCCAAAGTGCGCATGTGATTGAGAACAACAAGACAGAACAAGAGTTTACTTGCAAAAACGTAATGTGCAAAATCATTGTTTTTCGAATCGCAATCACGATCAGAATTGTATTAATTGCACAGCCCTAAGTGATGATAACAGAATAAAACACAATAAGAGTTTACTAGATTGAAAAATAAAGTGTGGGGTATAAAGTTTGGGATATCATACCACAGTGCAGGTCAGTTAAAAGAGGTTACCCCGCCCCCCCACCCATAATCAAAACTGGTCAGTGCAAACCTTAAACCTTAAACCTTAAATTAACACTCAATTTTCTACATTGTGGGGAATATTTCTGCAACAATATGTGCCTTTTCTGCATCAATGTACGGTGTAAATGTCTTCAATTATGTTAAGGAAATTCAATTGGTTAACTAACATTTAAACATGTTATTCAATGTTAAAGACATTTACACCGTACATTGATGCAGAAAAAGGCACATGTTGCAGAAATATTCCCCACAATGCAGAAAATTAAGTGTTCGATATATGCTCAAAATTTGAATTTTGTCATAAATCCCGCAGGTATATGCACGTCTATAGGCGTCGTAACGTTTGATATACAAAAACGTATGCACGACAACTTGCTTGATATCTAACGAAATGAAGGCGTTTGGTCACCCTTAGGCCTGGCGTGACCGTTGCATTGAGCTGCTGCTGAAGATTAGGAAAAAAATGTTGTGGTTTCGGTTTAGCAGGTGTTGAACTAAGATTTGAGGTGAGCACAGAGAAAAACACATTTTTGAATGGAATATAAAAGTTTATATTACATTTCAAATGGTTTTCTTTGCATCACATTGTGCATTAACCTAGTTTTGCATGAAATAGACAGATAGGTGCTGCCTCGCACTCAAATTACATACAGCAGGTTTTCTTCACTTATTGAAACAAATGTGCCTCATTATTCATTCACGAATAATGAGGAATTTGTAGTAAAAAATTCTAACTTATGACACAAGAAAGCAAACAAGTTGTAAAAAGTCCCTCTGAACCGTTTTGAAATTAATCTTGAAATGAGCAAATGTCAATTTTTACAATTCAAATATGAATCAACTTGAAAAGAAATGGAAAAGAAATGAACGTTGAGTTTTGCGGCATTTGTTCTATAACAACTCCATAAATGAATATGTCAATTTAAATAAATGAAAAGTACACTTGACATTTATAGTTTGTTTTGGGAACCATGCCATAAAAAAAAAAAAATAATTCTTTCACATCACACAAGAACAAAAGGAACAAGAAAAAAGTTGGAAACAAGTGAATTTTTCTGCATCAATGGCATTTAAAAACGTGTGACAGGAAATGCTATTTTCAGCAGCAAGTGGGGCTGAGGTGATGTGAGTGGGGGGGGGGGGTGGCATCCAAACTGAGGGTGCCTTTACTGTCCTCTACAAAAGTGGGCCATTATACTTTGCTGAGTCCCTCCAACACCACTGCTGAAATCTTCAGCTTTTTTATTCAAAAGTGCTCAAATCCAGAGGATTTAGTCACTGAATATAATAATAAAAATTAGCAACCATGCTGTCATTTTGTCAATTGGGGACTTTGGTTCCTTAGGGGCCTAAAAATACATTTGTGGTAGCTGTCAATCATCTTGTCAGAGTAGGTGGTGTTTGTTTCTTTCCCTCCGAACATAATGCATCCTACGGTCTTATTTTCTGGTCTGAGTGAGTCCATCAAACTGTCACACACACACACACACACCTCCAGACCACGTGAGCGAGTGCAGTGGATGTGATATGGCACACCCCCGGCTTACACACTCCCACTCTGGAGAGGGGGGAGGGGAGGCAGAGGGAGGGAGTAGAGGTAGGACACATTACAGCGCTGGGGGAGGGGATCTCTCTCTTTTTTTATTTATATATATATATATATATATATATATATATATATATATATATATATATATATATATATATATATATATATATATAAAAAGAGAGAGATCCCCTCCATATATATATACACTAACTGGTCCATTATATATATATATATATATATATATATTCCATTATATATATATATATATATATATATATATATATATATATATATGTGCGTTGGCCGCACACATGCCTGTGTGTCAGACATGTGACCACCAGGCACCCCTCCATTTTAGAGAAGAAAAAAAAAAAAAAAAAAAAAAAAAAAAAAAAAAAAAAAAAGAGAGAGAGAGAGAGAGAGAGAGAGAGAGCGAGAGAATCATGGGAGGAAAGAAGAGAGAACAGGCAAACAATGAGCTCAAAAGTAAAGTGTGTTACTGGCTGCCATGGAGGGAAAGTGATTCACCATTAAAAGCAACTATTCACATGGGGGGGGGGAGTAGGGCTGCTCAAATCTAACAGTTTTAAGCCAAAACAGCCATCCAAGACTTTACATCCACACTAAGGGCCTCAGAGTGTGGCCCCTGCTTTAAATGTGTGGACGTGTCCGTGCTAAGAAATTTGCTTTATGGACCAGTGTAATATCCAAGTCGCAGGGGCCCGCAATATTTGTTAAAGGTGCATCTGCTACTAAAGAAAACCTCTTTGTTTGGTATAGATCCTCACAGAGATCACACTAGGTATAAATCATCTTAATTTGAATATTTTTTCAATTGAAAATGATAATGATACAAAAATGATCATTCCCTCCCATATCGAGAATCATATTGCAAATATCAGTCAAAATAAACATTAAAAAAAGGTCAATATTTTCCTCGTACAGTGCAGCCCCAGCATTGGGCCCTAAACAACTATAGATTTATTATGCTGTTTAGATATGTATAATATTTTATATACAGTATGTCACCATTCTGACTCATTGTACCCCAAAATAACTTACAGAAGGCCTCGAAAGCAACTCAGCTGTTAACACTGACTTTACTGTCTACGCTACAGTACTTCCAGGCAAAACGTTGTACGACTACATTTACCTGACGGAGAATTGTTACTGGTTACGCTGCAGATTCACACTTTACTCGAGTTGAAAGCGCCACCTTGAAACAGACATTTAAAAAGGACATTGTGTAAACATTTAAAGGCAGGACTTGCAATAGGACTAGTCATAGTTTTACTTCAGAAAATAAATCCGCCTCTGACAAACACAGCCAAGTCCCAGCCAGTCGCAAACACACTCGGTGAAACACAGTCGGCGGAGGCATTCTAATCCGAACGGGCGCATTAGTCGCTCGCTTTGACATAACCACGGCAGTTAGAAAGGAAGCATTTAATTAGCGGATGTATTTTGCCGCAGCAGAAGAGAGGCTTCCAAAAACAAACAACCCCCCCCCCCCCACAAAAGTCACTCTTCTTCTTCACAATGGAAAGTTTTGTTTTTGTCCGGTTTCTCGCCGGCCTCATGATTGAAACGACAACAACACGCCCACCTGCATGCTGTGAATTCGGCGGACAACGAGCTGCTGTATATCCACACTTGGCTCAGTCAGGGGGGGGGGGGGACACAGACTGTTCACTGGGGAGCCTGATTCCAACATTTGCGTTCTCACATACAGCTCCTCCGGGGTAACGCCTAGATCCGTTCAGGGTTGCAGTGCATGTGATGTGTGAAAAGGGACAGCATCCACTGCTAAATGCTGTAAAGTACTGTAAAGCTAACAGTGCATCAGCATTCAGATACAAATGCTAAGCTATTGTAACAGTAGCACAAGTGCATAAGAGCCATACAGTACAGTCCAGTCAAATATATCCAGGGTGCGATTTGTACCAGGCACGCCAAACGCTTATTCATGAACAATCTCAAAATGAAATGGCATAATGTGGTGTCAACATAAAACACGGAGTTCACCAGTACCTTCACCCGGTGAACGCGTGTTCGTTCCCTCTGGGGTGTTTTAATCCAAACCACCATCTTTTTCCTAAACTTAACGAGTCGTTTCGGTGCCTAAACTCAACTGCATTTTGTCCCCACCGGGGTAAAAATAATTCAGCAGAGGCAGGGATACAGTGCTGCTCATGAGTATAGGAACCCATGCTAAAGTTGACTAAAAAAAAATAATCTTTTGGAAATTCATCTTAATGCCTTAATTAAAGAAAATGAGAAAAAAATTCAACCTTTAAGGACACCAATTATCTTTGTGAATGAATAATGTATCGTAAATAAATAAATCCTTAAAATACAGGGGGCATAAGTCAGTACACCCCTATGTTAAATTCCCATAGAGGCAGGCAGATGTTTATTTTTAAAGGCCAGTTATTTCATGGATCCAGGATACTATGCATCCTGATAAAGTTCCCTTGGCCTTTGGAATTAAAATAGCCCCCCCCCCCACATCATCACATCCCCTTCGCCATACCTAGAGATTGGCATGGGGTACTTTCCATAAGATCATCTCTCAATGCAAATTAAACCAGCTATTAGGCTAACTGAAATAAAACCATGCCAGTCTCTAGGTATGGTGAAGGGTATGATGATGTGGGGGCTATTTTAATTCCAAAGGCAAAGATGAAATCCTAGACAATATCCATCAAATAACTCTTTTAAAATAAAAAATCTGCCTGTCTATTTTAACATAGGGTGTGTATAAGTTTTTTTTCCCCTGTATTTTAAAGGCATGACATTTAGTTATTTATGATACATTATTCATTCACAAAGAAAACTGGTGTCCTTAAAGGATGGATATTTCCTCATTTTTTCACTTAAGGCATTAAGATCAATTTCCAAAAGAAGATTTTTTTTTTTTTATATTCAACTTTAGCAGGGGTTCCTATACTCATGAGCAGCACTGTATGTAGACAGAGGCTGGGACATTTAGACCAGAAAGGGGGAAATCCCACGCACGGCATTGGACAACACTAGCTGCTGGTCATGCCAGACCATGTCCAGATGTGGCTGCAGTATATGAATTGAGCTTCGGTGCGCTTTACTGCTTGTGAATTCTACTTTTCTTTTGCAGGCAGAAGAGGAAAAACACGTTTTCACCCTCTGTCAACACTCATCATTTTCATAAACAGTGGATGGTTCTGAAAACTCGCGTTAGTGTGGATTGGGAAAACAGAGCTTTCGAAGAACTGAAATTAATTTAGGAAGACTGTGTGTGAGCACTCATTTTCACACCATCAGGTGTTATCATTAAAAAAGGGACATTCCACCAACATATGCCTTGACAACGTAGAATTTATGAGTCGCAAACAAATCACTCAGTGTTCGGACAAACGGGACAACCTGTCTCCTGACAAGATGTTGGCCAATCAGACTAGGAGCAAGAAAAGATTTAGCCATGTTCCTATTGTTTAGCCCACAGAGATCTTTACAAACACAAGATTCACAAAAAATAATCATTCAGCTTCCCATGTCGTCCTTCTATTGCAGAATTGCGCAGAAAAAAATGCAGATTTCCTACATTACTTACAGTAGCATTCAACTGTAAAACTGATCTCTGTCCTCTTTGGCTGTCGGAAGTCATTTCCAAATACGCCTCTTCGATTTAAGAAGCTAACACCAGAACTCCTGAGCAGAGCCACACACATTCTACATTTTTTAAATCACCTGCCGTTTTATATCAACAGAGCTGGGCAGTATGAAAACAAAAAACATTCACCATATTTTTGACCCAACACATCAATGTCGATTTTGCGGCGATATTGTAGGGTCGACTATTGGTGCTTTCGCTAAATATTCACACAGTGAGATTTTAGCTAAATATTCACCAATAATATGGATACAATGACTAAGTGGGTCCAGGCAAAAAAAATCAAACAGCCAGTAAGTCTGGTCAGTTGATAAGATGACATCACTTTACTATAATGCAGCTTTTAAAACCAGGAAAAGGCAACACTTGTGACCTATCACGATATCACTATATCCCAAATTTAAGACGATATCTAGCCTCGTATATCAATGTCAATATAATATCGATATATTGCCCAGCCCTAAACATTAATATGAAATAAACAAACAATAAATACAGAAACAAGTTACATATACATATAACTATTTAACATGAAGAAAAAAAAAGAGGCTGTATGCATGTGCAAACAATGCTGAGGGATGTGCCACAGTTCAGGGTGTAGAATGTAGATGTAGAATAGATAGATGTAGAACAGGGTGTAGAATGTGCAGAGGACAAGTCCAGGATGTAGGATTCATATTCAGAATGATAAGACACTGATCTGTGAGCAGGCACAAGCAGCTCGTTCAAGTGAAAGCTCTCACATTGGGTCTTCCTTTCAGACGCATTCCCAACACTTTCTCCGAAAACTATTTTTATCACGCTGATGTCATCAGTAGTGAAGTGAACTAATATCCTCAAGAAACCATGAGAGGAAAAATAAACAAAAGACAGTCAAACAGGCTGCTGGTTAAAGTTAAAACACACACACACACACACACACACACACACACACACACACACACACACACACACACACACACACACACACACACACACACACACACACACACACACACACACACACACACACACACACACACACACACACACACACACACACACACACACACACACACACACACACACACACACACACACACACACACACACACACACACACCTGCAGAGGAACCAGAAAGAGGACGGGGCAGGAAGTTCTATATACGAAAGAGCAACTATAGAACTCCTCCCGGCCAATCAGAGCCCAGCAGGGCACGCCTCCCGGCCAATCAGAAGCAGGTACTCTCTATAGGCTCCTTAATCTCCAGTTTCTTTCTCATTACTGCTGGAAAAATGTCAAGAATTTAGGTCGAAGGTGCAATGCTCTCACCCCGGGCCCCTCCCCGCCCACACACATGCACGCACGCACGCCCCTATAGGCCCATGCGAGACTTGTTGTGGTGTTCGGTAAAGTGTGGAAGGTGATAAAAAAAAAGAAAGAAAGAATGAAAGCCAAAAAGTAAAACTGTGAGGAAGAAACAGACAAACAAAAATCAAAAAAGTTTAGGGAGCACTTTTTCCTAAATCTCCTCATGTTTCAGGAATTAAGACAATCCCTTTTATTTAAAACATTGACTTTCAACTATTTAAATAATTATTTGAGATAGAAGAGTGAGGTTTTAAGCAGGTAATTACCAAAAACTAAAATCTCCCAAAAAAAATTGTATACAATTCTACATAGTTTTGTGGGTTTATGGTGTAAAATCCACTGTAGTCCAGAGTGTGTGATTAAAGGTTTTTAAATAGTGTGACAGGAGCTGAAGGAAAACGGCTGCTATCATTTCAGCTCAGTTTGACTTCCAACAGAAACACCTGAGAAGTAGAAGGAAAGTTGGAAATAAAAAGCAAATATATCAGACAGCAATACGTCGACCTCTAATTAAATGGAAAAAGTGGAGGTGTTTTCCTATTGTGTCGATTGTTTAGTACTTCTATTGTTTTTCTTGAAAATGCTTTTTCTCTACAGCAAAACAGAAACAGCATTTTTCTCCAAATCAAAATGTTGAAGCAGGAATGAAGGAATTATGTACATAAAGTCCACTGCGAACGAAAGTCAACCAACGACAAAATAGTCTTCAATAGCATTGTGGCAATAGTAGTTGGATATTATGGAACCACACACACACACACACACACACACACACACACACACACACACACACACACACACACACACACACACACACACACACACACACACACACACACACACACACACACACACACACACAGCTGCTGTGAAATCAACTCCTTCCTGTCAAGATAATAAAAGCTTCTGTCAGCGGTTCCTACATCGTGCTTGCTGTCGTTCACTCTTCATTCCTATAGAACTTCTGCGACATGTCTTTCTCCGTTTCTCAACATTTGTGCAAGCTAGAAGAAGAAAAATATCTTGTTTTCATATTGCCACTCAGTGAATGTTGCTTGTGTTGCGTTTGTAGCTGCTCAACTGGAAGTCTGACAGCCGCAGTGAACGGAACATCTCCTTTCGTACTTCGCTGGAACATTTTCCACGCCGTTATACACAGTTAAACACAGTTACTCCCTTTTAAATCTCATTCCGAAAGCTGTTCCTGCATGTAGTTTGAAATGAAAACTCCAGGCACTGACTCGGTTTACATGCACATAATATTCAGATTTTGGCCCTTATTCCGAAAAAGACGATATTCCGACTAAGCTGTTTACATGGCTAATGAAAGTGAATATTCCACCAATTTTCCCGTTCACATGCAGCCATGCAAAACAGGATTTTATCCAAGTTTTCCATGGGTGGAGGACTTGTTGGACTGTGTAAACAGCATCCCTATTCCAAATGCGCTGTATGTCCAAAGAATGCCTCTAAAACCCAAATAATATCGGCATATCCCACATGTCTTAATCGGAAAATGCTATATTCGGAAAAAGGCCTTATTCGGAATATCATCAAATCATCAAATTCGGAACAATAGTGGAACATTGGTGTGCATGTAAACATACTCAATGAAACCCTCAGTGATTTTTAAAACAATGCCGCCCCTTCCACCCGTCCCATCCAATCCAACGGCTTGCTCTTCCTAACAGATATCCTATTGGTTAACACGTTTGACTGTTTCCTCCGTGCCCAGTCTCCTACATCCCAATGGTGCACAGAGACACGACTCTCGTTGCCGATTTAAAAAAGAAGTCCGTGAGGAATCATGGCCGTACTGAATTATGAGCAGGCCTATGCACAATAACCATTTACATGTGGTGAATGCATTTGGAGCAGCGACACACCAAAACATGCATGTGTTGCTAATGCATTAGTGTGAACGGAAGGAGAGAAGGTTGCTAATGGGGCCTGGGTATCGCCAATGATTTCCTGAATCAATTCGATTAACATAGGTCCCGATTCGATTACATTTCGGATTTTAATCAATATCCATCAAGTTAAGGGAATTTCAGTTACAAATGCTTGGATATAAAAACAGATTCTCAGGGAACATCTGCACTAAATTGCACAAGCGAGAAGCAACCCTCAAAATATATTTTATAATGCACCAGGATAATATTTACATTAAGAATTAAGCCCAACCTGGAGGGGGAGGCCTCCAAATTATTAATATTTGAAAGATTTTTCAAAAACTAGAAAGTCTTAACATGATTCCAACATATTGTCCCCACTGATGATAGGCTTACTGGCCTGTAGGTAAGGTAGTCACTGAGGTAGCCATCCACAGATCCAGCTCATCCATGCTCCACATGTATGTTTAACATTCAAACATGATTTATAAAATCATGCCGACAATTATTTTAATAGCTTAGTATTCTATCCACTAAAAAAAGGTATGTGTAAAGGGCGTTAGGCTGTTCTACACGTTACTGTAGGCCCAGTTTAATATGCAACTTCATTTTATACAATATATGTAGTAGGGGGGTCCCCTGATCTGACTCTCTTTCAGTTATATAATATTGAAAGGTCAATTTCTGGATCTGTTATCAAAACAAAGGTCGACTTTAACTGTAGAATCGATTATTTTAGATTTTAACCCAGCCCTGGTTGCTAACCCATTTTTAAGCAGGAAACGTATCAGCTCTGACGTTCAGATGATCCTTTGTCATGTGCCGATGTCTCCGTGTTAACAGCCTCGAGCGGAGACATGGCGCTAGAATCAGAGAGTGTGTAAGATACGGACCTTTGTAGGCAGAAAACGGTTTCACTTCAGTGCTTCTGTTAGGACCGTGAGATGTTCATACTACTGGGATATTCATCTGGACTGAAACGGTGGTTTGCATTCCCGATGGCCTTGTCAGTGGGTCTTTATTCTCTGACAGACTGGATGGACTTGGTCCTTACCAACTGCCTTCAAACCTGAAGATTTCATTTGATGTTTTTTTTCCTTTCTCTCCTTTACAGATTCTTTATCTAAAAAAGGAGAAATGCGTGAACAGTTTCCTTCAACTACTTTCACAGCACAAAAGCTCATTTTCTTATCTCATCATACAGTTTTTATGAAGCCAAAACTTAGTATTTTTCACATAATTAATACCGGATATTTTTTTTATTATCGTCTCAATGTTTTGGGATTACATTTATATCAGGGGTCTTTTTTTGGGCCAAGGACCCCTAACCTGAAAGAGAGACGAGCAGGAATCCCCCTACTACATATATTGTATAAAACTAAGTTGCATAATTAAACTGGGCCTACAATACCATATCTATGTATACCTTTTTTTTTTTTAAGATTATTTTTTGGCCATTTTAGGCCTTTATTTGATAGGACAGCGGGGGAATTACATGAAGCAAAGGGCCGCAGGTCAGAGTTGAACCCGCGACCGCCGCATCGAGGACTAAACATCTTTATATGGGCTCGCGCTCTACCAGGTGAGCTGCCCAGGCGCCCGCCTATATACCTTTTTATGGTGCCCTACAACACTAAGCTATTCAAATTATAATTATTTACATATTCATATATCATTATATGTTTTAATGTCAAACATACAGGTGGAAGGTTCCCTGTATCTGTGGATGGCTACCTTACAGGCCAGTAAGTGTATCATCAATGTTGTAGAGGTGGGGTGTCTACATTGGAATGAGATTACTATGGATGCTGACAGGAGCAGGGCTGCAGAGAGGCTCTCTCTCTCTCTCACATGCACGCATTCTCTTTTAAACACACACACACACACACACACACACACACACACACACACACACACACACACACACGAGGGGCCCCATTCACCATGCAGATCCGACCCCTGGGCCCCAACACCCCCAACAACCCTCCCTGCCCCCTGCTCTTTTCTTTCTTTCTCTCTTCATTTCTTGGTCTTTCCTTTTCCCCCTCGCTGCTCATCGCTTCTCATGTATGTGCCCCTACCCAGATGTGTGTGTTTGCAAGATTTATTTTTAGTGAGCTAAAAAGCGAGACAGCCAGAATGAAGGAGAAAAAAAAAAGAGCAAGAGACTCAGAGGGTGAGTAAGAGAAAAAAAAAAAAAAAAAAAAAAAAAAAAAAAAAAAAAAAAAAAAAAAAAAAAAAAAAAAAAAAAAAAAAAAAAAAAAAGAGAGAGGACAGATGGTTTGAACCAGAGAGAAGAAACAATCAGAAAGATGGGGCGGAGGAGAGGAGGAGGAGGGGTCTTCTTAAAGAGACAGGACTCCCTTACCCCTTCACCTACATAAAAAGCCTCCATGTATCTCCTCTAGCCACTCTCCTTCACTTTCTCCTCTGGGTTGTCATTTCAACTCATTTTGCCCTGGGATAATTGCTTTGTCATCACATTTGTCTTTGATAAAGTTGGACAATCTGCCCCTTTTTTTCTTTGTGGCCATCACTGCTTTATGTTTTACCACTTTATAATGTATTATAATATTAGATTATACTATTCCGTTGCCATCTATCCATCGTTGATTTAAAAAGGGATACTCGAGCAAACAAGAATTGCACTTCAAAGTGTCATAAGTGACAGAACAAAACGAATGGTCAAAATAGAAGTAGTCCCTAGTATGGGCCAAACTCCAAAACCACTGAATCCTACATTTCCCATGAACACTTTGATCCACTATACTATATTTTAATTATTACATTATACTTTCCTTTCCTTGTACTATATAAGTGTAACACTCCTCTCCTCTGGCTATGTTATAGCAGCGAAACAGACACATTTCTTTAACTAAAGAGCATTTTAGATTAGACCAGGTGGCTTTATTCACCCCCAGAGGGGAAGCTAGTTTGGTTGACCGTGCACAGTGATGAATTTAAAAAAAAAAAAAAAAATTGAGAGACACAAATTAGACAAGACAACACATGAAAGTGCCGTTACAGCGATGATCATGAGAGGAATCATAAGTGACTCTGAAATCCACAGTCCTCGTGTTCTGTGCAAAACTCTTTTTTTTTTTTTTTTAAATCAGCGGTGGAAGATAGTATTTAAATCTTTTAAATGTAGCAACACCACAATGAGAAAATACTCCATCACAAGTTCAAGTCCTGCATATTATTTTTAACTTGAAATAAAGTACATAAGTAACAGCAACAAAATACTTAACTAAGCGTCAACAGTCAAAGAACTTATGTAGAATGCCCCCTTTAAGAGGTTTATCATCATTATTATTATTATTATGTTATTACTGATGCATTAACAGTATTTTATACATAGTGTTTTGTCTATTATAATGCATCGTAATCTATAAGGGGATATGTTTTATATGAACATTAAAGTAACTAGAGCTGTAAAATAAATGTAATAAAGTAGAATATATATTTAATATGAAAGTACTGTTTTTTCTTTAAAAGCCCATAGAATTAGGGCTGCGGCTATTAATTACTTTCATCATCAACAGGTATTTCATTGATTATTTTCTCGATGTCCGCTATAATTTCCCACAGCCCAAGGTAATGTGTGAATGAATGGATGAATGGATTAGTTGTGTGAGTCAGCCAGAGCAACAAAAGTAGTGGTCTCAGGGTGAGAATCCTCCCTTTGTGTTTCCACAGATTGGTCCCTTGCTGAGCCAAGACAGAGGGTTACTTCCTTGCTTGTTGTTGTAGGTTTGTTGCCGGGAAACCTCAAACCTCTACGCAGGACTTGATGTGCCTAACTCAGGCTGCTTGAACGCCTCATGTTCACTCCCGCTGAACTCCGCAATGCACTGGTGCGCAAGGACAGGGACTGTGGACGTGTGTGGACAGAGGGAACGAGTACAGTGAGCCGTGGCTCTACAGTAGATTGTAGATGTAGATTACACCACTACTCGCTACACAACGCGCTCAGTTAACAGTGGGGGAAAAAAAGAGCTGAAACAATCCACCCAGTCCTTTTCACTGAATCCTACTGCAACCACTTCTCTCTCTCTCTCTCTGTGTGTGTGTGTTCTGAAACAATTGATGGTTTAATGCAAATAGGCATTAGACCAAACCACAGACATGCCGCTAGATAATAATGTAGAGCAGCAGCAGCAGGCTGTCTAATCAGATTACAACTCAGCTGTCGGCCAGAATGGTTTCTCTGAGACGCTGGAGAAATTCATGCAAAAAAAAAAATAAAATAAAATAAATAAAAAGGTTCAGCTGACGCCCCAATTTAAAACACACGCATGGACAGTAGGTTTCATTCACTCTCGCTGGATCCCTTCGTCTGTCTCTCTCCCTTTCCTGTCACTCGCTCCCGGCTGGAATGGTGCAGAGAACATGGCATTGCGCCAAGGGGAGAGAGAGAGAGAGAGAGAGAGAGAGAGAGAGAGAGAGAGAGAGAGAGAGAGAGAGAGAGAGAGAGAGGGAAAGGAAAAACAAGAGAGAGGTAGAAAGAGATGAACATACTGTACCAGAGAGAGGGGACATACTCTAAAAGTATGAACAGAGAGAGAGAGAGAGAGAGAGAGAAGGGTAAAGTCAGAGCATGCGTGTGGGCGGGCGAAGCGGGGAGGGAGGACCTATCGCTCCTCTCGGCCCTGCGCCGAGCGACTGCCTCCCTCGCTGCTCGCAGACGATTGGTCGCACCCCCCTTGCGCCCTCCGCCCACTCCTCCTCCTCCTCCTCCTCCTCCTCAGCCATGAGAGGAGTGGAGAGGAAGACAAACCATGGTGTGCTGCTACTTCTTTTCTCTCCCTCCCTCCCTCCCTCCCTCTCTCACACTCCCTCTCTCGACACATTTTAAGTGCATTTAAAGTTGCAGCACACTTAACATGAGCTCTCGGAGTTATGAATCCAATTAAATAGAATGAAAAGGGAACGCTTACAGCAGACCAGCTCCTTTGAGTGAAAAGAAGCCCATACATTTAGTATAACTTCTGACGGGTGCATTTCAGTCAGATCTGGAATCAAATTAGATTTATTATTCGTTTGCTGCCAGAGACTGAAATTTCAAGAAAAAAAAAAATGCTTTGTGCACCAGATGGTGACGCGAGGGCCGAATCTTCAACATGTCACAGTATGTGCCGTCAAAGTGTGTGTTCAAACACCGTGGGAAGGCATTTTGATAACAGAGCAGACATTATTACGATACAACGATGTTACGAAACCACGCAGGTGGCAGCTATGGACAATTGTGGACGTGGTCTCGGCCCTCTATCCATATGGTCTGACTCCACGCCGTCTCTAAGAACAGCAGACACGCCGGGGTTCAAACCCTTCAGGGCTGTCGAGGCGTGACTCGTGTGCTTTAGAGAGCAGATTCTTAAGGATTCGGTGGCTTTGAAACCCTGCTGAAGTGCCCTTGAGCGACACACCGAATGCCCAACCCAGCTCCGAGGGGGTGCAGCCGACTCGGACCGCCCTGCTCCCGAACAACACAGGAGCAACACTCTCCATCCCAAAAAGGAAGGCTGAGCGACGCAGTGCGCTGGTAATGTGCTAGTCCGGACCAACGGAAGCACATTCCCAGGATAAAGCCTGAGAAGCCAGCACCTTCCGCTGTGTGGTGCCGTTCCCAAAATCCCCTTGCTACAGGAAACGACGACAAACTTCCAGCTGGCGAGCCACGCGCAAGAAAATTCGGATGGCGCAACAACGAATGATTGTAAAGATTTACAAAGCGTACGTTCACGGCATTTCCCCTCCGACTGGGACGTTTTGGGGAGCGACTGGTGGGGTTGCTGTGCACAAGGATACGCACGGAGATACCCCGGTAAGAGCCAATGAGGTTTAACCGTGTATCCCGCTCATTTACATAGCTCACGTTACTGTATGGTGTGAACAGTTGACTTCAGTTCATATTGTACGGGGCGTTTGCTTTTGTGCAAACGTTCCACCAAAACTAAGTTCCTTCCCGGGGCGATTTTGCAGAGCCGCCACCGCTGCCGTCTGGAGCTTAGCGCCGCCGCCCAAGACCATTGCGATCGGTTTAAAGAAATGCAGACGACTCGTATTCTCCTATCCGGGGACGTATCGGCGGCGTAGAGCCAGACGAATACTCCACAGCGCTGCGGAGATAGGGCTGGCAAATGCGAGACTAGTAACGTGCTTACTTCTTGCTTTTACAGAACGTTTCTTTATTTTTTTTGCCTTTATAACTGCCAGTTTATGTGAGGAGCGTTTAAAGTGAGGCTGCAGGTGAGTGAGGCTAGGCTAGAAACCATGTGAAAGGCAACACAGAGGCAGACTGTGATGTGTACAAAAGAGACTCATCTGCCACCACGAAAGGATGTGTGACAACAGGAAGTCTTTCTGCTCCCCACGTGAAGGTGTGGAGGTTGGCAGACACATTTTAACCTAACCGGATTTTTATAAGGCTGAAAACAAAAATCTCTTTTCCTACATTAAAGAGGGCTCAAAAGCAGACATTGCTTTGTTTTAGAAGCCAATTGGCTTTTTTTGGGGGGGGGTGGTTTGCAATGAAGATTATACAGTGATGCATGAGCTTCACTTAATTTTAACCACATCTGCAAAAAAAAAAAAAAAAAAAATCTCTCAACTTCATTTCAAGATTATTATTACACAATAATACAAAACTATTTACAAAAACGGTGAGCAGACCGAGATGATCAGAAAACATTGTCAACATGAATGTGACAGTATGTACTCAGACTGGAAATGATGGAGGGAGGACAGAAGGAATGACTCACAAAACCGAGCGTGAACTTTGATTGATGGATGGAGGGATTGGGAGGTGGGAGGGGGCTTCACAGAGAAATATATGTTTTTCTCATTTCTTCTGTACATTATGGAGCTATATAGGGAATAAGAACGGGGTGAGAGGGAAAGCTCTGAACTCTGTCTTACACACACACACACACACACACACACACACACACACACACACACACACACACACACACACACACACACACACACACACACACACACACACACACACACACAGTTGTATGCACAGTGACATTCAGCAGGCTTTAGGGTTGCTTGGCAATGCATACTCTCAGGCAGCCTCTTAGATTTAGTTTTGATTTATTAAATAAATTGAGTTTTTGTCAGAGTGTACTGAAAGTGATAGCTGCAACACACGAGGATTAACACAAGAGAAATGGTTGCGTAAAAACAGCAAAAGATGCTAGACAGTTTTGAGATGAGGAAACTGTATAAATTAAACAGGATCTTTTTCTCCACTAGTATTTCTGATCAAGCTCTGAAAGCAATAAAACATTACATTCATTCGATTGTTTTTTTACATTTTGCCGACAATCAAAACACAAGTGTTATTTTTAATTGGGTCAGTTAGAGATGCAAAAATGTATCGACTGGATTAGTTGTCAACTATTAAATGAATGGCCAACTGTTTTGATAATGGATTAATCGGTTTGAGTCAATTTTTCATGAAAAAAAAAAAAATTCCAAAAAAGGAAAAGTTCTTTGATTCCAGCTTCTTAACCCTCCTGATGTCCTCGGGTCAAATTTGACCCATTTTCTAAATGTTTCCATGTCAGAAATGTGGGTTTCTTTCAACCAAATTGTCAATAACATGGATGGTTCCAGACGAGCCTCTTCACAAGTCAAATAAAATGATCAGTTCTCTACTTTCATTGAACTTGGGTGCTTTGTATATATAATTGTATAGCGTTTGAAGAAAAATAGATGAAAGAACGTTGAAAAACGTGTCAAGAATTTGGGAAATAGCTTTAAAAAGCGTGGGGGGAAAAAAAAACAACAACAACAAAAAGTCCCCCAAAAAAAGCGCAGAAAAAAAACAAAAACAATCTAGCCACAAAAACGTCAAAAGAAGTGACAAAAAAAATTGGGGAAAGCTTTAAAACAATCTGAAAAGGGACAATAACGTCAAAAGAAGTGACAAAAAATGTCAGGAAAAGCTTCCAAAAATGTAGGAAAAAAGTGACTAAAACCTCGGGAAAAGCTTAAAAATGGTCGGGAAAAGGGACAAAAACATCGGGAAGGAGGCCAAAACGTTGGAAATTATTTTATTTTTAATTACTGACCAAGAAAATCAAAAAGTTGCACGGTCGACGGGAAGACAATACAAAGGTTGAATGTTTTCTAGTTTATTCACCGTCATCTTGGGCTTTTGGGAAACACTGATCCACATTTTATTTATTTTTTATTTATTTTTTACCATTGTCTTGACATTTTCTAGACCAAACAACTAATCAGTTGTTGGAGAAAATAATCAACAGATTAATGGACAATGGAAATAATGTGTTAGTTGCAGCCCTAAAGTCAGTGACTAGGATGAAGGATGAGCATCAGCTCCTACTAGGCTCCCAATGCCAATATTCTCTGGCTGAGCTAAATGTTGTAGCTAGTTAACAGTGGGTGGAATGGAACTAAGTACATTTACTCCAGTACTGTACTTAAGTAGATAGTAGAGGCACGTACGCTTTCCTTAAGTCTTTTCTTTTCATACCCAACAATAGAACAACCTAAAAGTGCAGCTGAAATGACTAGCCGATTAATCATATAGTCGATTGACAGAACTGTTTGGATTGTTTCATTTCACACATTTTCACCGCAGGACCTTTACTTGGAACGGAGTATCTCTACAGCGTGATATTAGTGCTTTTACTTAGGAAACGGCTCTGAATACTTCTTCCACCGCTGCTGGTAAATGAGCGGGAGGGGGAAATGCCAATGAGCCTTGTCACAGAGAGATGACTCTTTTCTGCAGTATGCATGAGGTGGGGGGAGGCACGCCATACAGTTTCATACAGTCCACAGTGCTAAATATTCTCCCATTCATCACGTTCAAGAATCGAGTCACAGAATAATTAACGTAGCAATACACAACAAATGTACCCATTTCAAATGCTACTGTTATGTCATGGGTGTATTCTGGTTTCTGTAGAGGCAAACTTCTTAATACTTCTCCCCTAACCTGGAACGGTGGCTCAGTGGACAGCACTGTCGCCTCACAGGCCCACCGCTCCTGTGGAGTCGCATTCTCACTGCGTTGTGCGGCGCATATGTAAGTGACAATAAAATAATAAGACTTGTGACTTCTTGAGATTGGCTTTACTTCCTCGTTGTTTGCCTTCCCACAGCCCCCCCATGGCTGCATATGTCAAAACAGTAATAATAATAATTGCAAAATCAACAACAATAACCTTTAAATCTTTTTTTCTTTGGATGTTTTTAAAACAACCAATGTTGTTTATTACAAGAACGACAGAAATATATTATTATGTTCCATGGTCTAGGTTTATGAGCCAATATACTGATTTTGTTAGAGTGATGTTACATGTGTTTTGGGATAGAGTTAGACCTCCAATGAACAAACGCTCATAAAACTCCAATCCAACAAAATACAGAATTTGGGAGGTATAAACATGGCATGAATGTGCGTGTATATAGGTACAGCAGTTATGAATCTGCCTATATGACAACTAGGGCTGGGTATATCGTTCAAAGATTTTCGATACAGGTACCGATACCTATACCGTGACTTTGATACCAGGTTCCTAAATGATACTTTTCCTCCCCAATACCTTTTTTTTTTTTAAACCAAAAAGAAATTACAACATTACACATTAAGCCACATATATTTTTATTTATTTTCCAGCTCCTACTACGTAGAGTTTTTCCTGCGTGTCTCTACGACGTGTGGCGTTAGACAGCCAATAACAAAACATTATTACATCTTGGTAGGAGCATGCTGCGTGTTTATTGGCCCACTGGCGCTGATGAGATTTACTCCTTTAGGTATTAAAATTGGGTATTGAATGACGAGGTATTTTTCAATACTCGATACTTGCGAGGCAATTCGGTCGGTGCCTAAAAAAATATTGAATTCGGTAGCCGGCCCTAATGACAACGTCATATGTGTCCAATGTGTCCAACAGTCTCAGTAGGTCCTTGTACACATAGCGAGTGGATTCAAGGGACAGATTTCTTTCTAAGTAACACGGAATGGATTTATCTTAGTGTCCCAATCCGTCCAGCTATACAACAACCGGTGGAAACAAGGACAAAAAAAACAAACAACTTTGATATTGTTAGCCAAATTAAGTCATTTCTGGAGTCCTGCACATATTATGGACATCCAAACCCAATTTTTGGGGGTGGGGTCCAGATCTATATCCAGAGGCCATATTTCTAAAGCAAATTTGATTTTTTTTTTTTTTTTTTAAAAGAGGAGGCTGCAAGCTAAAGATAATAACTGACTGATGTCAAAGATGAAACCTTGCCACAATCAACCTAAACACTGGTATAAAATCTATATTCACAATGTCACAATCGTCAGCAGCACACCCACTACCAAACACATACCAAGACCACAGAGGGAGTGCATATGACTCTCTGGAAATATTACAAGAGTTTGGAAATAAAAAATAGCAGTTATGATCAAAATGGCATGATTATAAGCTAAATCTAATATTAAAACTCTGCAAATTAAATGAAATTGTTTTAATTAAATGAAATCTAATTTAAATGGGTATTATTCAAATTATTTCATAAAAGTAATTTTAAAAAAAGTATTGTTTGTGGTGTTGCATTTACAGCAAAATGATGCAATTATTTGTGGCACATTAAAATGACACCTTCAACTTTTTTCTTTTTTTCTTTTTTTAAATACAAGGCATTTTTATGTGCCTTGTCGCTGCAAAAAAATAAATGTGTTTTTGCAGACCAATAGTATTTTATTAAATAAATGGACAGTTTGCAGGCCGCTTTGTTCGTCATTTACATTGTTAAGAAGTAGCCAGTTGTTGCTGTTGCAACCCTCCCCCCCCCCTCCTCATCCCCACTGCTGCACCCCTCCGACTTTTCCTTCCCCTCTTCTACCACTGCTGCTGACCTCCCTGACACCAATTTCAAATCAACTTCATGATTAATATTACCACTGTCTCTGACATTTAAAAACAACAACAACAACAAAAAAAAACTCCATCTCCATTTTACAGCAGTCATTTGTGATGCATATGACAGACATACATAGTAGCCTGGCCTACATGTCTACATATGGTCAGGGGGCAGCTATGGGCGGCGCCCCCTGCAGCCTGTCAGGGGAGCCACACAAACACTTATAGAACAGGAAGGAGGAATCGAACCCCCCACCACCCACACACACACAATGTCAGAAAAGAAAAACTGCACCAGAGCTACTTTATGGCGAAAATGACATGAAACATGTTCCCATTAATCATCTAGCTCAGGCTAAATTATTTTGTCTAAAAACACACGTCATGAGAAGAAAGAAAAACTGTTTGCGCAAATTAAGCTCCATGACGAACGCGCCACACCAGGCTACTGTTGTTTAGCAGCTGGAATGCTGTCCACATTTACGCAATTATTTTGTAAATGCGTGTTAACTCAAACGTCACACAAACGCGTGTGGACAGGCCTACTGTAGCTCAGCAGATTAGATCAAACACGACCATTTGAGACGCAGTTTGGATCATTTGGATCTCGCTGAGTGAGTAGGCCTATGTGTGGACGGCCATTTTAAAATGGGGCTTTCTAAAAAGTTAATATGCATCCGCTTTCTGCTGCATTAATTAGTAGGCTATAGCCAGCCTGGTGAAAACACTTGGGGAAAAAACAACAAGGTCAGTTGTGGTCCAGCAGGGCGAGCCTGGCGCTTAGGAGAGCCCGGACCTCCACACAGTGAAAACACAGCAGCCTGCACAGTTCACAGCTTCGCCATTTTGCCCTCACTGCTGACTGAGTGACTGACGTGGACGCAGCACGTGCTATGGTTAAGAAGGCCCCGGCTCGCCCACGGTGGCCCCTTCTCACAATTCACCTCTATCATTAATGACTCGATAAGGCTAGCACAGGACAGGTGGGACACAAACACACAGTTATTTAGCGTCCCGCTGGGAGATTATTAGAAATGCCAGCCTGCTGCCATGTTGCTTTCCTAAACATGGCGAGTGACCCGTTTCTGCACTTTGACAATAACCGTCTTTCAGCCTTCCTGCCCTGCGGAAACCCCACACTGCTGACATTTTTGTGCCACAGCCATGTTGCAACGTTTCTTCATGGTTTGTTCTCCTGGCGCAAATCGGGCGCACAAAATCAGCAAAAATTCCAATATTTGGCCACATGCACGCAAACTCTCATGCATACCGATTATATATAAAATGTTAGGTTTATTTAAACCCAACTATTAACCAACAGGGTTAAATCTACGTTCCCTGGCCTTTCTGATCATGAAATTACACAGGCGTTGGCCAAATGGCGGAACGTAGGGAAGTGCTCACCTCGTATCTGTGCCAAAGGTTACAGGCATGGATGATGGCCTAAAGGCGATGCCATAATACTGTTTAAAGCAGGTCAAGTCTGGCTCCTGCTCCTAGCACAGAGCAGCTGACCTACAATGGACCACAGTGTGTCCTTTAGACCGAGGGCATTCTAAGCCACAGGTTCATTTCTTTTCCATTAAAATCGCGATCAATCACAAGGCGTTTTTTTGTGTGCAAATATTTACACCACAGTCCTGTTTTAATTTCACTCGGCTACAAAAACAAAAGAGCTAAAAAATAACGAACAATTGTACTCAAAAACTCAAAACACAGCTTTGTTTATTACAAAAATGAATGAGGTTCAACAGACTATATGATCAATTTATTCAACTTTTTTTTTAAGCATTAGGGCTCTGTTAAATCACATGAACTTCAACCTTTACATTTTGGCTACAGATATAATACCAAGCCAAAACAATAAATAAATATCATAATTATCAGACTGCATTTCACGTGAATCCCTCTTAAGGAATTGAATCCGTTTTTACGTGATTTGTAGCCAGAGGTGAATGTAGGCTAATCCAAATATTCACACAGAAGACACAAAAAACTAAATGCAAGGGAATAATGTGTATACACACTTAATGGTCTATGAGCTCCAAACTCAGAGATTCAATTAAAAAGCTGCCGGACACAACCATGAAACAACTAGGCTACACCACACACACATATCCCAAATGTAGCCTATTGTGTATTTAAATAAAAGTGGAGCTGGATGAAAGGCTGGGCCTGCAGCCTCCTAGGCTACAGGACGTGCTTATAGCTTTATGGGAGGACTTTGCGAAGAATAGTATACGTAGCCTACATAGCAATGGCTTCACTCGTCACTCAACCAACACCAGCATTTTCAAATAAAGAGATAAAAAATAAAATACCCTACACAGCACGGCACGCAGCTAGCTAAAGCTGTCACAGTTGAGTTTCACAATCATGGCCGACAAAAGTTGAGGCTCCACAGTCACACCAACACCCCGAATAACTCAAAACAACTAGCTCCTCCTGCGCAGAACAATACCTTCAACTGGCTTTTAAAATACAAGAAGACACACGGTAACGTTTCGTAGTACCACTTATTGCAAATTCACCAGTGAACTTGCTGTAGTCAGTTATGACTCCATGAAAGAAAAAGGCTTGGACAAGGTGATGCAACACATGAAATTGGTCTTAGAGGGGAGAGGTGAGGGGAGGAGGGGGAGATAGTGCTCAATAATGTTTACTACCTTTGCTTCTTGGGGACGGAGTGCTCGACCTCAATACGTTTCCCTTGAAGTTCCACTTTACCTGAAAAAAATAAAGAAAGAAAGAACACGGGGGTTCAAAACACACCGTGGCTACATGCTAACTGTTTACTAGCTGTTGCAAGCCTAGTGGGAACATGCTGTATTCGGGGTGCATGGCTAAAGTGGAGGGCCCCTAAAAGCTTACTTTTTTTTTTAAACCTTCGGCTTTCAAAGAACTAATGGTGAAAACCAAAACAAAGTGAGGCAAGGGCGCGAGACGGACAGGTCCAAAGGGCCCCAAATAAGACGAAAAGGGTCATGGAACAAGTGAATTGTGAAGGCACGTCACTTCTGTCCCATAATGAGCTACTTACACTCTCAGAGATGCAGAATGACAGCCATACGAATATTAGCCTAATTCTTCTCTCTGGCTGGCGCCGTGACTTTGATTTTAAAGTGCACATGCTGTATGAAAGGGCCGTGTTGGGAGTTTTTGGTTATTTCGTGGAGGTTTCGTGTAGAAGAAGCTGAGGGAGCTGACATGGCGACCTTGCCTCCTCACGTTAAATGTGTAAGAAATCATGAGGAAAAGCGGCTATATAGCACTGACTCTACAGGGCGAATCGGGCTTTAACAACAATAGTGCCACTCATCGACCATGTTGGATTCGTGGTGGTGTGGGGCCTGTTTTGGTAAGTAGCCTACACAGAGTAAGATTCTTTTTTTCTATCTTTGTCATAGTGAACTGCCGGCTTAAAGGGGGAGGGGAGGCAGCGAGGCTTCATACTATATCACAGTAGAGGACTCAGTCCAATGCTAGGCGTGCAAGACATCAAAATGCCACTCAAATGCACACATTAGGCCGAAACGCACGAGCCATAATCACCACAGGATTATAAGTCATTTCATTTGTTAAATAGCAATATTGTGAAATAGTGCTTTATGTTCCACCGGCTCGGGCTTTACGGTAGCCTATAGCTTCAGGCTACGTACGTTTACTACGTGTGCCCCCCACCCCACCCCCTTCAAAAGTTGAATAGCTCCCCTGGGCGTATAGCTCTCTACACGCCATTATGTTAGCTTCAATACAATAATTAAGTGCATTTATTTTTATCCGGCATGTTCACGTATAGAATCCTCGGAGGTGGACGGAGAGTGAAACTGGAACACACCGCTGAAGGTGGGCATGCAGCCGTAGCTGCACATCGGTGTCTACCGCTCCCTTTTAGAATGAATGAAACTAAAAAGGTGGAAGGGGTCTTTGGCGGTCAGTAGTCCACCTTAACTCACCAGAAAACGTCTCGATAGCCTTTATGGCCCACTGATCGTCCGGACAATCCACAAACGCATAGCCGGTTTTCATTAGAAACTGTCCGGAGTATGGGATCTTGTGGTCGTCAAAGGTTTTTCCTAAGTCCTCGGCAGTCACGCTGTCGCCTAGATTCCCAATGTATAGCTTGTGCATGGTGGAAATTGTTTTTCCCAAGTCCAAAAACGCAAAAAATAAAAAAATACGAAGCCCGGAATAACTAAAATTGAAGCCAGCAACAAAAAACAAAAAAAGTTTATCTGCTAAATTTGCTTATAGCGCAACAAGATATTGTCACACTTGCCACACTAACTGAAAGTGGAAATCACAGTAGAGGGCAAGAATATGCTATCCGAAAACGCAGATCTAAAAAAAAAAAAAAGAATATAAATCGAAAAAAGTGGTAGGCTAATTCTCCGCAGCAAAAAAAAAAAAAATGAAAAAAAATGAAAAAAAAAAAGATCTGAAAAGTGTGAAAACAGATGAGAGCGTTGAATTTAGCTGTAAATCCAGTTGAATAAGTGGAGCAGGAGAAGACTTGCAGCCGGCCCCAGTAGACGAATAAAGCAGCAGCCTATAGCCTCGCTATCGCTCGGTGGAGGAGGTGGGGTGTACTGGGTGGATTTGGTGATGGGTCTATGGTGGAGGAGTGGGAAAAAAACTATGGCGGGATCAGGTCGGGAAAATGTTTTCCTCTCTCTCCGTCTCTCTCTCTAGTTTTCTAGCCTTCCCTCTTTCAGCGGCAGAGGGGTGACGCCGCCCCTCCACCGGCCAATTCAGTATTTTTTTTTTGTTCGCAAAGAGGAAACCACGTGGTGTATTTGGAGTAGGTTAGGGGAGGAGGAAGGGGAGGGGGCATCCCCTTCTCATCCCAGGGTATTCACCAGATGAGCGCGCGTGTGTTTGCGCGCGCATAGGCATACAAGCCGAGACCCTTGAATTCCGTACGGTGCTCGCTCCCATTCTGTACTGTAGCCTAGCCTACTTGTGCACGGGGAAGGTTGTGTGTTGTAGCCTACTGGCCTTCTATGCAGCACGACACATGCGCTTCTGTCCGCGTTGCAAAAGATAAGGCCGGCAACCGGACACGGTAATGTAGGCTAAGTTAAAAGCAGTTTATATTGCCCTCACTCATCGCCCTGCACCTCGTGTCTTGAATATCTGAAGGCCGAGGTGTAAAACCCGTGCACAAGCACCGCCTGCTAATCCTATAGCATAGCCCCCCCACCCCTCTGCTCCTCCCACCCTCTGCATGTAATGCGTGGTAAAGAAGTTAGTCGTCACGATGTTACATAAATGACCTATGGTGAACCTCGGGTTGTATGGAGCTGGGGGAACAAAAGGTCCAGGGCCCCATTCTGCCTCAGGGGCCGCAAGGGTTCTGCTGCTACTGAAACCTGCGGAAACCCGCTCCTCACTTTGATACTATTGTTGCTAGTGCCCTATTAACTGAAACAATGTATCGGATATGGCGGCGATACAGTGGAACAGAAGAGCCCAGGTTATTGTTGTTGTTGTACCAATGCGGGCGGGGATCTCCGTAGCTCGTAGTTAGCGTTAAACTGCTTTTGAAGACACGTTCGTGAAATGGTTGTGGGTTGTGTTTGCTCAGTGAGGCCGTGGGTTCCAACAGGCGAGACCCAAACAGGCTTGTTAGCTTTTGTTCCATCCGTTTTCTTTTTTGTTTTTTTTTATCATGTTTCTCTGTGTAGGGCGCAGAGGAAGTGGCAGTATGGCGCAGTTGCTGGGCTACAACACCACACACACACCACGCGCCCCTCTGCGTGGATGGAGGCTTCTCAAAATGGATGCAGTTACTGATGCACAGGCCTGCCGCCCTCCACCACCACCACCACCACCACACACACACAAACACACACACAGCTTACAGAGTTTGGCTGTGGTTCACTTTGGCGCTCTGTGCCTATCTCACGCTCTCCCGTTTGGATATAGGCTACATTTAGGTTTACAGGGCTCGTTCCTCTGTGTGGGAGAATATTTAGACTTTGTAGCCAAACTGTACACGCGTAGGCAACGTGGCACTCTCGTGCGCTCGCTTGGTTAGAAAATGGCTCCTGTGCACAAAATGGATCCAAACCGTCAAACTGCTAGTAACCTTGGTCTCATCGTGAATGGCATTTAAAAACGAATACATGTTATAATACAATCATAACTGTAGTTTTATCTGTATTTAGGAGCAAATTGATTTTGTGTCCATATTTGGTTGTGAGTGCAATACATCAAATAATGTCAACCAATCTTATTTATTTATTTATTTATTTATTTATTTATGTGTGTTTTTCTACAAGTACCCCTTGTTTTTCTTTATAATAATTTAGGGGTAAATATATCTGTATTAGCCCATATATCAGTCCTGAAAGCATATGAATATGTGTGTCTAGGACATAGTAAATTAAAATCTACACATGGAGTAAACATTTTACCATACCATATATTAATCTTGAATTAATCCAGTTGTCCTATCCAACATTAACACCAATAGCATGACACATCTTTATCACAGCAATATCTTTTATTAGATGAAACCGCCCAAAGTGCAGAATAGGAACACAGAGTTTATAGCCTAGTTATGCAGTAATCACATCTCCATCATGGTTCAATAAAGCTTATTTTCATGGGAAAGGCTTAATACATTGTTGTTCTACCGTCAACTACAAAAAAATACCATTCAGGGTAAGCTGCAAATGAATTGATGATAAATAGAGTGATAAATAAATAATAAAGTTGAGTTTTGAATCTCTAAAACTGCCACACAGTTAATTTACAGCCTCGGTCATTGTCCCCACTCCGGCCTCTTCTACCCCAGCTCTCTGAGAACACACACATTAAGTTTTTTTTTTCCCCCCTGTCCTGAGACAGCTCAAACCCCTTTTCCCAACCCCCCTTTCTCTCTTTCTTTCTCTGAACACACACACACACACACAGGTCACAGGCGTGTTGGTGAGGTCACAGGCTGATTTCCAAGGGTCAATAACCACATAGGATGCAACCTATTTTGAAGAAAGTGAGTGACCTTTTCTTTTTTCTTTACTTTTTCCATAAACATGAACTGGGATTTAAGATTGGAAACTAAAACCAGGAATTTTGCATCTAGCTATTTAATCTTAAGGTTTTAACATATTCGTTTTGTTTTTTTATGATCTTGTACAAAACTATAACTTTGTATTTGAGTCTCATACATTTCAAAATTGTAAAAACATTGGTTGGGTTAAGTTTTTTCCCTCAAAATGTTTGTATAAATTGTATTAATAATGTCCAAATGGGAATTCTCCAAATAAATCTACAAAATGTCCCTTATGCTCACAGATCTCTGTTGATCATTATATGGATTCCATGTGCTTTCCAGTGATAAATAATAATAATGTCCCAAGACCCCCCTCCCCCACTGCAGCAGTTACTTGGAATGAATACAGTAGTCATTAAGTCACAGTTGTGTACCGAGCTCTAAGATGTTAAATTCAGGGACAGAGGAATATATTCAGGCGCTCCGAGACCAGTGAACATTGTTTATCAAGACTTAAGGCACTCTTGTTTTTTCATCCTAATGTTCCCCGTGAATGCAAGTAGAAATTTTTTTTCCCCCAAGTATGGAGTCTGGTTTTGACCACAGACAGACTATCCGTGTTCTGGGATCCCAAACAAATCCCTTCCTCGTGTTCTAGTCTGTCAAGGTTTAGAAGGAGAGTCAAGTCTCTGGTGCAGCAGGTTTTAGATTTAAGTTTATTGTGTAACGTGTACTGGCTGAAGTATGATTGAGTAATATGGTCACAAGCTAGCCTGTAATATTGCACATATAAAGTGGTGGAGGAAGTGTTCAGATCTTTTACTGAAGCAAAAGTGGCAATACTGCAAAAAAACACTGCATTATATGTAATGCATTGAAAATGTCACAAAAAATGCATATTAGCAAAAGTTACCTAAGGTATCAAAAGTTAAAGTACAAGTAATGTAGACCTATACTACTACTACTACTAATAATAATAATAATAATAATAATAATAATAATAATAAATCAGATTTATATAGCGCTTTTCAAAGTCCTCAGACGCGCTTTGCATAGGCCTACTTCAGGATACAAATAAACATTTTAATAAAGACAAAAATAAGATGAACTGTGGCCCTGTGAGTGTTGTACTATGATATTAAAGGTTAGCATTTTAATGTTGTTGCTAAATGATGAGGAGACGGTTTCTTTTAAGCTCCAACTAAAGAAAACTGAAAGATGGCCATCACAACTGCCAAGAAGTGTTTTTCTTAAAATGTCTTGTTTTGTCCAACTAACCAGGACAAGGAAAAGTGGCAAATTTAAAAAGGTTTGACATGATTGCTTGAAAATGAGTAACACACGCAGTTTTCTTCAATTGGTAACAAGCACGGGTCAATACTGAAGCCACTTTTTCAAAACTCTTCACACAGTCTGCATATACAATATACCAATATACATGTTGGTAACCAACATGTATATTGGCCGAACAGTTAATCTCACCTCCAAAAGTCACTCAAACACTTCATACATGTCTCAAAATCAGCTCGGTGGACCAAAAACACTGGCAACACCTCTCACGCAGAAAGCAGACATCGTCACTCATAACACACAGAGCTAAAAACACTAACAGGGACTTTTAGCACATGAATCTGTATTTGAATAAGAATAACATCTTTTTCCTAGGACTGTACTAAAGTTTATGTATCAAGAATGAATCAGATATGCTTCAATATCCTTTATTTTTTTTGTCATTCAACCTTTATTTATCATCGAGAGATCATTGAGGGGTGACCCTCAGTCAAAAATACAAAGACAAATACAAAACAACAGAAATAGAAGAGAGAAAAAAGCAAGACAATTAAAAACTTTCTGAATTGGAAAAATTACTTGATTAAAAAAAAACAATTACAAGTAGAAGTTAGCAGGTTTAAAATCCGATTTTCTAAGTTGTCCAAAAGGCACATGCGAGTTGATTTTAAGGAAGTGTTGCAATCTGTTCAAGGTTCCTGTTCAGTTCAATTTTATTTATAGTAATAAATATAACAAGAGTTATCTCAAGACACTTTACAGATAGAACAGGTCTAGTCCACACTCAGTGGGGACAGTGGCGAGGAAAAACTTCCTTTTAGGCAGAAACCTCAGACAGACCCGGGCTCTTGGTGGGCGCCGTCTGTCACTGCCAGTTAGGACAGACACTGATACAGAGTCAGGTGCACTAAAGTCTAACGCAATTTTTCCAAGTTCAAAGCGAGCTCGTGGAACATGAAGCAAAAGCCTGTCGGCAGAGCGAGTCTGATAACGTCCCTCTGAGTAACCGCGACGTTCTGAAAGTTAGCGTGGTAGTTTTCCAATAAGAGGAGATAGGACTGGACGACTGATCGAAGATTTATTGACATCGATATTCCGAAGCTGTTATTGACGTATTTCTCCCACGACGATCATTGCTATAATGGATTCCTGCTGATAGGCCTACTTTCTCCTTGAAAACATTCTACCGTGGCCGGGTTGGCTCGATGGGCGGAGCAGGCGCACATATGTTTAGAGGTTTATGCCTCGACGCGGGGGTCCAGGGTTCGACTCATGTCTTCCCCCCCCCCCCTCTCCCCTTTCTCACCTGTCCTGTCCATTAAAGGTGGAAAAGCCCAAAAATAATCTTAAAAAAAACAAAACAAACTGGCCCGGACCAGTCAGCTGCATGGAAAGCATAACGGAAGCTAACTCAAACACAGAGTCCGAGTCACTGAGCAACTTGTGCCCCCAAAAAAACGTAGTATCCGTCGTCTGGAAACATTTTGGCTTCAGAAAAGATGATTTAGAATAACATTTATCGTTATCGAGGTAAAAGGTGCAATTAATCGTGATTTAGACTTGAGGTCATATGGTGCAGCCCTATAAAGAGATACCAGTGAGTATCACGTCTCTCTTGGAGAGAAGACCACCCAACACAACCATATGAAATCCAATGATGTGTTCTATAGGCATGGCCGCTTATCAATCACAAGGCAGAGTGATCGGATGCACAATATGTAGTTTTTTTGTTTTTTTTTAATCGTCATCGCAATATCAACTGGCGCAATATACACATCGCGATAGACACTCAGAGATTTTTTGTGTTAGTTGAAAGAAAATATCAGCAGAAATCTGCACTTCAGAATGTCCCTGTCATTCTTTTTTTAGTGCTGCCGTTTCTATTCAATTCAATGTTCAATTTGTTCAATAAAAGAATGTAAGAAATGATTTCATTTCCTTTGTTTTGAATTCAAGCAGTCTGTTGTATTAGAAGGGTACTAAAAGCAGCAGAAAATGCAGAACTGTGTACATTGTAATGTTTATTTATCGCAAGTGATATCGTCATCGCGATGTTCAACAACTTTATCGCATAATTTCCTCATATCGTGTCATAGGCTGAGTCCAGAGATTTTCGAGTGGAAGATGATGCATGTCTATCAATCACTTCACTGTATTCCAAGACGGACGTGACAACGGCTTCAACAGCCCTTTTCCTACAGAACATGGGAAAGATGCTTTTACGGTATTTCTGTAGAAATAGCCAACTTTTTTGTCCGAGTCGGCACATAAGATTGTCAATGTGAAATTTGACGGAGAGTTTTTCGTCAGTCCAGATGCCAAGATATTTACATTCTGCGAGTCTCTCAACGAGTAAGTCCGTTCATAGTGGAAATATTAAGGTTAGTATAATCCATAGCTCTGGCTCTGAAAAATAGCACAGACGTTTTTATATCTATGCATGGGGTCATTTACTTGGGAAAAATATCAAAGTTGAAACAAAAAAATTAATTCCTGAAATTCCAGGGCTGCAATAATATGTAATGTGTGTGTAGGCTATAGTATAATCACTCACACCTTTTAGTACTCCCTTTAGTTCCTCCCTCTCTGCTGCATTTGGCCACACAAGTTCTCATCAACCTCACATCGTCCGTCTTCTCTCTCAGCTGAAACCAGAGCGTTTGGAATGATTATTATTTCATTTTATTGTAAACACTTTCTATATATTTCATGATGGTTACTGCAGAAATGCACAACTTTTGCAATCATTCGGTTTGGAGGTGAATAGGTCAAAGGCTGTGGAGAAACTGGGTGAATAAGGCGGGAATGCAGAAGAAGGAGACAAACTGCCTCAGGAAATGGAAATGTGTCACTGTTCATCTTTTCTAGAGTGTTCTTTTGTCCTCCGTCCTCGTCCTGAGATTACCGTATAAGTATGTACTAATACACTACTCAATGACTTTGCTGTCCCTTTTGAAAGGTTGTATGATGAGGTAATAATGCTTTTACTGCTATAACTTGTTGTTAAATATGATCACCATCCCTCTACCTTTCTGTGGCGCTGCAAACCAACGGAAGTGCTTGAGCCAAGGGCGTAACTTTGAGTTCAACATGGGGGGGGGGGGGTTTGAGATCTCCAACTATCTAGGGAAGTCCCGGGACATATTATGCATGTATTGAAAAAAACGACATAGGCGGCTAATGTTGGTAAAAGCGATCAAAACACAAAAAGATTGTGAAAAAAAAACCTAGAATAAGGAGACAAAAACTTAGAAAGAAGCAACAAAAACTTTGAAAAAACCCTCCAGAAATGCGACAAAAAAAGTTGGAAAAAATTGTCCAAAAACAACCCGTGAAACAGGCGACAAAAACGGCGAAATAAATTGTCAAATTTTTTCAAAAGCGACCACAACTCCAAACTAAGCAACTAAAAAGTGGCAAAAAAGTCGGAAAAGCCCAGTTAGCCATTGGCGCAAATTACACCTATGGCTTCAGCACAAAAAAAGTGCACTCAAAAAACTAGTTTCCACTGTCACCTCTACTTGGAGGTGTTACATTTGAATACGGAGATCTCACTGAGATTTCCTCTAGTGCCTGCTTCAGTGTACAGCTTCTTTGTGAAACAGACCATAAACACTACATACTATTTAGCCATCCAGCTAGATATTCAAAAATGGAATCACACTCCAAATAATGATCATTTACCTGCCCAAGGGGCCTGTAAAGCAGACAGAGAAACAGTGTGGATATTTACTGCCAGTTTAGTAACCAAATCACATGGTGATTTCTCCCAGAGCTGGGCCATCAGGGACATGTAGTGTAAGCCCAAAAGCCATGCAAAGCATTCCAGTTATGTGGAACTTTTAATGGAAAGATCAGAGGAATGAGAACACATCCATCATCATCCGTCAGCCTCCAACATTTACATACAGACTAAGCTTTAGAGTCTACATTTTTCTAAGTCTCAACTAATCCCATGTTCAGACTCAAACCAACAGTGAATGTACAGTATCCGCCAACAAGTATTGTGTGTGTGTGTGTGTATCACACACACAGCCTGATGGCTCATAACAACACACCAATGAGCCACACGGTTGCACTGGGTGACACGTTCCTTCACTACCATGAACACACACACTGTTCTTTATTTTGACTCAATCCCACACACACCGTCCTGCTGCCACAAATAGTCACTAGAGCACCAAATGTGGAAGAATCCACCTCTGAAAATAGTCCCCAACAGCTGCACTATTTCCTCCCTGTTTGTTTAATGGAAAACTACAGTGTCCAGCTGTTTTAGGAAATTACTGAACCTTTTGGGTTTTTTTTAACTGGAAGTATTAGGGCTGGGTTAAAAATAATCGATTCTCCAACTAAATTCAATCTTTGTTTAAGGTGATGTCATATCGATTTAATAAAATCTCAAAATTGATCTTTCAGTACATGCCATTTTACGCATTGGAAAAGTGCTTTAAACTAAACGTTTTGGGGTCAATTCTTAATGTGAACATTAACCTGGTACATTATGAAAAAACATATATTTGAGAGTTGCTTCTCACTTGTACAATTTACAGCAGACATTCCTCTGAGAATCTCTTTTATATACAAGCAAAATAGGTATTGTGACTGCAATTTCCCTAACCTACTGGACGTCCAGTTGAAAATGTAATCGTATCGGGACTTTGTGAGTCGGAATTGAATCGACTCGGGAAATCATTGGCGTTGCCCAGCTTTAACAACTATATTGGTGAGGTTTTTCAATTGTCCGTATAGAAACCAATGGGCTATTAGTATGGAGAGTAGTGGTGTAGTCTACGTGATACGCAGGCATACCCACTAGGAAAAGGTCAAGGATTTCCGTATACCCACTTCCAAAAAGCCCGAGGATATGGAACGATGATTGCTTTGGGACAGAACTTTCACACTTTCATTCATGAATTCACACCGTCTGTGTTGCGAGTCACGTACTGTAGTAACAACAACAACGTTGCTTGGCGGTCATTCTCTGCGCAAAATCTGAAATGAACTAATGTGAATCACTAGAGACTATAGGAGATATCAAACGAGTGACACTGCAGCAGACGTCAACGTTACCTAAACTAGGGGAAATGACCCGGATGAGTCTGATGCTATACGCAGTAACGTTACAAAATACGCATAGGGCGTCGCTCTGGGATGGGCCGCTCTGGGATGGGCAAGTATGATGCTGGGAGGTGGGGGAAAAAAAAAATCACAGTATACTCACTACAAAAAAACTAGACTACAGCACTGAATGAGAGACAAACTAAAACACAGTTGGTGTTGGTCTTTTCATGAGAATAACTAACCTTATCCTTTAACCTTTAATGTTCCTGCAAGATGAGGAATACATGTACGTGGCAGAAGTTTAAGGGTCAGGGGGTCACAGCAGCCTGTCAATAGATGGAGAAAAAGTTTTAGTTGATGGTGTCTAAAGTGTAAGGAGAGGGAAGTAGTAGTAGTAGTAGTAGTAGTAGTAGTAGTAGTGGCGAGGCGTTGTTTTTGGTTCCGTTACCTCTGTGGCTCTCTCAGGCCCGGTGTTCCCTTCCACAGCCAGCAGGTAGGAAACTTCCTGTGGAACTTTGATGTCTTCCTGCAGAAATAAAGAGCCCGCGAAGACAGTCCTCATTCATGATGAGGCTGCTGAGGCAGGACAATGGCACTTCCTAGTCAGAAAGAAACCCCTACTTTTCATACATTATGACAAACCATAGAATGGATTTTTTTTTTTTAGTACAGGAGGCCCACAGTTCACAGATCTGCTTATTTACTGGCATCTTTGCTATTTTATAAAAAGGCTACTTAAACAAATATTGTATGATTTTTAGACCCTACAGTATATTCATGGGCCACATCTGCATCCTGGGTAAGCTAGAGGTCTGCATTTTTACATCATCTACATATCTTCACTTTAATGAAGTGCGAGTGAATCATTGTTCCATTTCTTCCTCTCTTCTCCTCTGCTCCTCTTCTCCAGCTGTGTCTAATGTGAAAGGAGAACAAGTTGCATGTCAGTCATCTCCTCCTGTCTGCTGTTCAGGTGTGTTGTTGGCATGCACTCAAAGAGTATTTCCAGAAGAAGAGAAACAGGATGTCAGTGTGCAGGAACAGCCTGCTAGTTCCTGACTCTGTGTTCTTCCCGTCTGCAATGTGCCCTCACACATACACACCGTTTACAGTGTAGAACGTGGAGCTGTGTGACCTGTTGGTCTACTAACAGTCTGACCTCAAAATGTACATGTGGAAATCCCAGCGTACACATAGCCATTCCATCACATTAGATAATCATTAGGTCAATTCAAACATCTACATAAAGCTGCAAAGATGACTCGATTAATCAATTAGTTGTCAACCAATAAATGAATCGGCAAGTATTTTGATAATCGATGAATCGGTTTTTTTATGAAAAAGAATTTCTCTGATTGCAGTTTGTTAAATGTGAATATTTTCTAGTCTCTTCTCTCCTCTGTGACAATAAAGTGAATATCTTTTGAGTTGTGGACAAAACAAGACATTTGAGGACGTCATCTCCGGCTTGGGGAAACGCCGATCCACACTTTTCACCATTTTCTGACATTTTATAGACCACACAACTCATCGATTAATCGAGAAAATACTCAAACGATTAATGGACAATGACAACTGCCCTACGTCTCCATTTGATGAAGTTCATGTGACATGACTGACAGCTCCAGAGCGGCTACTAACGGATTTTGAGTTTTCCAAGGTCAGAAATGAACTCAATTAGAAATCTTCAATTTCCACGTACCTGTTTTTTTTTCTTTTTTCGTTTGTTTTCTTCCAGAGCAGTTGTTGGTTCGACCACGGGATCATGAAGAAGATGACGTCAGCGTCGGTGACATGCTTTGGCTCTTGACCAGGATCTACATGGGGAGGGAAAAACTAGTTTAGTTTAGTTATTGGTTTACACTTATACAAATACTACAGATTAATATACACATAATCAATAAAAGATGTGATGGAGAGTGGCCGGGATAGCTCAGTTGGTAGAGCAGGCGCCCATATATAGAGGTTTACTCCTCAACGCAGCAGCCACGGGTTCAACTCCGACCTGCGGCCCTTTGCTACATGTCATTCCCCCCACCCCCTCTCTCTCCCCCTTTTCCTGTGGAAATAAAGGCTGAAAATGCCCAAAAAATTATCTAAAAAACAAAAAGAATATTGCAAAATAAAAACCCTCAGAGGGGCTTAAGCTGGCCACTCTCCAATTCATACTCCAATTAAAATGGAGAGAAACTAAAATACAGATAAGAAAAGAAATGAGAAGAAAGAGAAGAAAAAAAAAAGCCCAAACTAAAATTACACACAATATCAAATCAACAGAATAAATATGAAAGGTAAAATAATATTAGGAGTTACATGGGTTGTTTACAAGACATCCCATAGGGAGAACATTGCACAGAGAAAAACAAACCTTTAACAGCTTTCTTAATCCTCCTGTTGTCCTCGGGTCAAATCTGACCCGTTTACAAAAACTTTCTATATCAGAACTGTGAAAAAAGAACTTTGAAAAAAGTGACAAATGTTGGAAAAAGCCACAAAAACGCAGAAAAAAAAAATCTTTTTTAAACATTGCAAAAACTGACAAAAAATACATCAAAAACATCGCCAAAGGGGACAAAAACTTGTTAAAAAAAAAGGGACAAAAAAAGTGAGAGGAAAAAAAACGGAAAAAGCAACAAAAGATTGTTGTTAAAAAATTGACAAAAACAATTAAAAAAGCCCCAAAAAGTAACAAAAGAATTATCGAGAAAAGTGTAGAAAAAGAACAACAGAATGTTGACATTTCGACCCAAAAAACCCACAAAGTTTCATGGTCGACGAAGAAAACACAAGGGTTAAAGCTTTGGAAAATCTGATGGCAAAGCATCCCGTATCACTGACCCTCTGTCATTTAAACCAAACGGAAGTTGACTAAACTCCGACTTGATATCAACATGTCTCGATGAAAACATTTAAATACCTAATATCTGAAAGAGTATATAACAACAAGGTAAACCTGGGAATAACTTCTCGGCAGACTTTAATTACCTCAGGGATGATTTCTCGCCTTAAACATTGTGTGGTCCTCCCGGATCAAAATTTAAAATTAACATTTTGGGGGGGCGCTTTTCCCGACACTTTTTTTATTTTTATTTTATTCATACACCTAATCTAAATTGCATTATACCTAATTTTTGAGTTATAAAAAAAAAAAGGCTGGAATTAGGCATTATTTTGACTAATAGTTAAGATCAGAGGGTGTTGACTGAACCACAGACTGGTTTAGGCCTATGTCAAAGTTTAGTCAGGATACTGTTTCATTTAATTTTTTTTCTCAAATGCTATAAAATTTAATAAAACACCCAAAATTCAATGGAAGTAATCATGAATTTTACCTGCGCAGATGCATCCAAGTTATTTTGGGCACTTGGTTGAAAGAAACCCATATTTCTGATTTTAAAAAAACGTTGAAAATGGGTCAGATTTGACCGAGGACAACACAAAAGTTAAAGTGTGTTGAAAGACATGAAATGTAGCCTACGATCAACTGAAAGGTATGGCAGCAAGTTAAAATCAGCCCCAACTCGTTGCTATATGCTTTAAGAAGAAGAAGAGAAGAAGAATAATGTCGCATGGAGAAATGAAAAATGTTACACTCTGTCGTTACAGTTACACACAACACACACAGGCCCCCGAAATACACACACCAGGACCTTTACATGCATTAAATGGAAAGATGTGAGAGTGAGGGGCGCTTCCCATTTCAGTTGATTCCTCTAAAATCACATGTGTCAAAAGTCAAGGCCCGCGGGCCAAATCCGGCCCTCTCGCAGATTTTGATCCAGCCCGCAATTTAGGTTCCCAATAAATTGTGGCCCGCCTAGTTGTGCACCAAACCAAAAAGACGGGAAACTGTTTTGCAAACTGTTATCACGTGACACTCAAAGCAGAATTTGGCAGATTTGCCGACTCTGAGACTCCGAAATCCCCCCCCCCCCCAGAACCAGAGAGTTTTCACATTCAGGCTGTGAAACCGGTTGCTGTGAGTGGACTGTGTGGTAGCTGCTTTTGAAAAATGTAATCTTTGGTTTTGCTTTATTTGCTGAATTCTATCATGGCTAAAAAACTGAGTTTTTGTGGGGCTTTATGTCAACAAAAATGCGACAAAAGTCAGAAAAAGCAACAAAAAAAAGGAGGAAAATGTTGGGAAAAGTAAAAAATAAAAAATAAACCAGCTAAAAAAATTCAACAAATGTCAAAAGCGACATGCAATAATACAGTCAAAGATATTGGACTTGTTCGATTAAATAAAAGCATGGCAACATGAAATGATTGCAGGAATGTAGCCTATATTTACTTTTCATAGTGGCTTAGTACGGAGCTTGTATTTATACTGTTGTAATGGGAATCATCAGATGCATTTGTTACAGAATATGCCACCAAAACAAAAGGACACTGCGCATTAGAAACAATACAGAGAAGTGCTTCTGGATATGTCATAAACTGATTCTTTTTTTCTTATGTTGTTGGGACTGTTGCCTCGGCCGCACACACCTGATACTAAGCTGGGATTTATATGCAGGGATTTGATTTTTGTTCATTTTATATTCCTACAAGTCCGCTCTGACATGTACTGAAGTATACTGCATTCATACATTTTTTTAAGTGGAGGAAGGCTTTACACCTTTTTGACATATTTGAACATAAACATATTTTCCCTTCAGGCATCTCAGCAGATCCTTACTGTTGGGGCTGAAGGAAGAGCGAGTCATGTTTCACTGTTTTGAAAAAAAAAAAAAAATTAACAAGTATGGTTTTGTTTGTGCTGTTGCAGTTATTCCGAGGTGACGAAGTGGTGAATGGACGGTTGATGAGCTGGCGGTCCAAACAGTTTGAAATATTCTCCAACGTACAGGCTACATATTCATACCAAGGGCATTTCACCTGGGTGTGAAATCATAAAAACACATGATTCATGTGAACAAGACAACTTAAACCCCCAAACGCTGACTTAAAAACAACAAACAACCCCAACTCAAGGTCCACTTACTCGTTTTTTCCTGAGCTGTCAACCATGTCACACAGGCTTCTTCTTGATGCTGTAAAAGACCCAGAAAAAAGGGATATTTTTGTCAAACAATTTTATACTCAAGAATGAACTTTCATGCTTAAACAAAAGAGAAAAATACAAACCGGTATTCATGTTAAAATGAGGCCTTCGTTATTTATTTATATGGTATTTAAGTGTTTGTTTGTTCAATATGTCATGAATATGAACTGACACTCAATGATTTGCCTCCACAGGCCCAGATTTTCCTCTGAGCCTCAAAAGCTTTAAACATTATTCTTCATTTGATCCAACTGCTACAAATGCAGCATTTGAGGCCTAAATTGTCACAGTCCACAGCCATTTGGTTTAAATTCCAATCTTAAGTTCCCTGTCTGAACTGTGGAGAAATGTGTACAAAATGATTGGGAAATCACGTAAAATATTCCCGATACAAGCTGGACAGAGTGGAATAAAAAAAACTGTTTCAATTAAAAGAATACTGGAAACATCTTGAGTTCAAGCTATGTGACTCAAACCATTTTAATTCACATCTCACTTTGAATGAAATACCTTTTCTAACTTCCAATGGAATACCTTATTCTTACTACTCTTATAATGTTACCACGCTGCACATAGCTGTACATACTGTACATATCTGTCTATATGGTTCATACAGAATATCCATATTTATTCTGTTTTTCTTATTATATATTCTGTTAATACACTGCATATATCTATATCTATATTATTCTTACTAGTAGTATAATGTCACTGCTACTACATTGCACATATATGTACATGTTGTTCATACATTGTTCATATTACACAGCCATATTTATTCTGCTCTTATAACACTGCAATATAGTTCTTTTCCTGCCTATGCACCACCTGTCTATACTTTCTATATCACATTGCACTTTTCTGCTTTTTTTTCCACTTCTGGTTGGATGCAAACTGTATTTCGTTGTCTTTGTACTTGTACAATAAAGTGACAATAACAGTGACAATAAAGTGACAATAAAGTTGAATCTAATCTTGAATCTTATTGCACGAATCTTGTTGCACGAATCTTGTTGCAATTCCTGTGCTGAAATCACGGAAACAGGATGCGCTGGAGACTGAAGCAGATAACGGACATTAAATAATAGATGTGGAATTGGAAAACCATTGAATTGTATGATTCATTAATAAGCTGTTCATAAAAGGCCACACGACCACCATGGAGGACAGAAATGTGTTTACATGTATTTGTATTAAAACCAGAGTATTCTGATCTGTTACTTAGTAAAAAAAACCTATGCCAGTCCTACATTGTAAATGTTACTTAAGTTAAAGTACAAAAGTAGAATCAGAAAAATGCAAAAAGGTATCAATGATAGAGAAGTACAAGTATAAAGTGGCATGAAAGGGAAAAACTTGAGGAAAGTACAACAGCATTGTACTTTCCCTTGCTTTCCTCACTTCTGTTGTAACACAATAAAAAAAACATCTCCTGTATGAAGAAAGCAGTTTTCATATACATAATCAACCTGTGCATGAGTTTCTTCTGTTAGCAGAAAATAGCTATAAAGCTATAAATTATGTAAAAAATATAGGGTTCATGTTGAAACTGTGATCCAGAAAGAAGCACACTTTTACAAGAAGAAAATACACCAAAACAAAAGTTCTAATTGTGTAGCCACAGTCACGTCACAGTTTCCTCAAAGATCCAGCACAAAAACAACTTCAAAAAAAGTCCCAAATATCAGTAAGAATCATTTCTCACATGGACTAGTATCAACTGAGACTTCCTTATAAATATGTAATAACAGCTATTAGCCTAAATGTGAATTACAGCCAAACACGGGTTAGCTTTAAATGAAGGGAAATGAATCCGGACATTTGAACACTGAATTAAAAATATGAAAATGTGTTCCCTCGTGTGTTTTTCTTTCTATTTCTAATTTGTGAATCCAGTTCACTTTTAGTGCAGCCTGAATCTAATCACGCTGCGTGTTCGCATTAGGCTACGGCCGCTCAGGATTGGATGAACGAATAAAAAAATTTCAGGGAAGTTTAACCGTTTGTGAATCGGACTCACCGACCACGAGCTGGATCAAAATAATAGTCCAATATCCCTCATGTGGCGGACAGCGAGAAGACCTGCGTTGCTTTCACAAAGCACACAAAATGGAGAGAAGGGGGAGGAGTGAGGGTGGTGGTGGTGGTGTGTGTGTGTGGGGGGGGGGTCCTCTCAGAGGACCCTCTGATCAGGAGAAACTAAAAAAAAAAAAAATCCCCGCGATGACAGGAGGAGAACATGTCTACTTAAAAAAAAAAAACTTCATATTGCGCTGGAAAAAAGAGATTGGGAATAATTTCAGAGACAGTTGTAAACACGAAGCGTCCGTTTTTTCGTCTTTTGTTTTAAATCGATTCAATTTAAAGAAAGAAAAAGAAAGACACATAATCCTAGAAATCTTTCATCTTTTATTAGTTCACTTAGCCTTGTTTCTTTTAAAGGACGCTTTAAACCTTCGTTAATGATGCCTAAAATGACACAAGCTGTTCACTCTGGTTGCGGTTAGAAGCTGTAGAGTAAAAATAGCCTACAGTAAAATTCACCTCAATGCTCCTCGTCTCTTCCAGTCCGGGCCACCACCGCCACCAACCGGCCGAGGCGGGGCACTACACCCCGGGCCTGCGGTCCGGCATGGCAGGGGGAGGCCGAGGCGGCCGGGGCCCTCAGCTAGGAAGCCTGCTGAGGCGCAACAAGAAGTAGGCTAAGCTAGTGACAAAACACTACAAACTTTTAGTTTGAAGCTGAGGTCTTCAAAAGTCATTTTTATTTATGTAGCCTATTAATGAGTAGGCCTAATAATTATGACAGAACTTAATTTTTTTTTTAGGCCTAGCCTACTTCTATAAACTTCCATCGGTTTTCATTCGTAGGAAGCAAAGCGACTGAAAAAAAACAAACGTTTCCGGCTGCTAGCGTCGCTGACACAGCTGTTACTAATGAACGCACTCAGTATGGAGGTTCTTACCGTCGCAGGAGCCCAGCGGGCGGCCCGGTGCTGTGGCGGCCCCGGTGCTGTGTGTAGGCCCCGGTGCTGTCTGTCGGCCCCCGGTGCTGTCGCGGCCTCGGTGCTGTGTCAACGAACCAGCCTGCCGGTGAAGAAGAACCGGGGCTTATATCCGCAGAGGCCCCGAGACGAGCCCGGGCATCGAACAGGCGAACGATTGTTTATCAATAACCAGCGTCGATACCGAACAAACGCTCCGTGCACCGGCACGCGGACGTGAATTCACTGTAGTCCGCACCCGGGTCCCGCGCGGCGGCACACTTCAAAGCCTTTAATCGGACCGTTAAAGACGCGCGGGTCGGCGAATTCATTTCAATTATAATGCGCGTTCCCGCCACGTGCACGCATTTTGATGGAATACATTGAATCCGTATAGGATTAAATGGACACCTGTTAACTTTAGGCTCATTTCACAACAATTACAATAATAATAACCAGTGGCATTGGACACTGTGATCCAGTCCTACAGTCTCTCATGCAAACATGTCTTTCACTTTTGAATAAACAAATAAAAAAATGACTTCCAGACGGGCTGCCCTTCGCATCAAGTGTGGATCACATGAAATAATATCACGACGGGTCAGTCCACTTTTAATGTGACGCAGAAAGTCGATTTTTGAAAACTTGGGGGAAAAAAACAAAAAAAAACAGATATGGATCACAATTATAGCGGTCAATGTTCAATAGCCTATTGTTTGATATTATTGATGTTCAGATCAGGATATTATCCAGACGCATGGGGAGAGCTGTCAGCAAACTGGCAGAGCTACGCATTTAAACACGTTTTTAATACAGTTGAAATGTAGCCTATATCTCTAACAGGTTTGCACACTTACCCTTGCTTGAATGTGTGTTTAGAATGGCTCTGAAAGACACACCATGTTATTGGAAAAGTAAGACAGAGGACGGCCAATGACTCCATGTCCTATATGGACCTGTGATCAGGTCCAGGAGATTTTGGACCGGGATACATGATAGGATACGATTTTTCTCCATTGAGTACTTTTACTTTTAATAGCCTACTTTAAGGACATTTTCCTGGTGATACCACTTAACATACTTTTATTTAAGTACCATTTTCAATGCAGGACTTTTACTTGTAACAGTATAAATACAAAAAATAAAATGTGAGCGTCAAACACTTACTGTCCTGCATTCTTGTGAATTCTTATGCAACAATTTATGTTGCAAATGTCTTTATTTGTGTATAGAAAATAATAACCCTAACCCCGTGTCCCCTGCATACCCCACGGAATCTAAGGCCGATGTTTTTTGTATGTTGTTTTAAAAAAATTAATAAATAAATGTTACTCACAAAAAAAACAAAAAAAAGATCTTGCTCCTCCTGACACTTTCTGGGAGACTGTGTGGTTGGTCCGCGGGGAGAAGGTCTGATGGGACAGCATGGAGCTCTGAGCTTTTTGGATCTTTGTGTGTGTGTGTGTGTGTGTGTGTGTGTGTGTGTGTGTGTGTGTGTGTGTGTGTGTGTTTGTGTGTGTGTGTGTGTGTGTGTTCCCTCTCTATCTCCGTAAAAAAAACTTTTGGTAAGTTTGGTAAAGAATACGAACGTGGAGGAGGTGAAGACGTAGCCTATAGCAGGCTATTCTTTTTTATATCTGTCAATCATTTTGATCACATAGGGCCTACTGTATATACAGTAGGCTATATATATATATATAGCCTACACTCACCGCCTACTTTATTCAGTAGGCCTGTTCAGCTGCTCGTTAACGCTTTATGCACAGCAGCAGCAGGAGAGCACTCCTCCCGACAAACCTGCAGCAGCTGGGTGATCACGTGATCCTCAGAGATTTTGGTTCATATTGAAATGATGGCACGGTTTGTTTTTTTCCATTCACTCTGATTTATGTGTCTGACGTATCATATAGATTTTTTTTATTGGTCCCAAAAAAAAAAGGGAAATAACGTTGCTGCAGCAGCAACATATCAGACACACAGCACACATACAGAGTATACATTAAATAATAGGAACTTAAAGACCAAAAACTAAAAACACAGAAAATACACACACACACACACACACACACACACACACACATCAGGAGCTGCTGCAACAGGCTACCGTATGACACAGCGCCATTTTGCATTATAGGCTACAGAAATAAAAGGTATAGGACCTACCTAAGTTCAAAGCCCCACAGACAGACACACACTTGTATTTTGCTTAATTTCTAGAGCAAAATAAGTTCAAACTTGGAAGGGTAATAGGAACAATAAAAAACAATGGACATTTCATATACTATAAGTTAACAGGTGTTATTTATTTATTTTTTTTATCTAATACTGCACACCAAAAATAGTGCATCAAAATCTGTGTTGTTGCCAATCACTGACTGTGATAATCAAAGACACTCGTCCTAGCATTTAGTAAACAGAAAATATTAAAATGTGTTTGTTCTCCATAAAAAGAAAACCGTGGCAGAATGTAAAGAAACTGGCGTTTGGAAGGGTTCCAATTCCGAAAACTAATAAATTTTTGGAAGTTATGATCATGACTGAAGGTTAAAAGATTTAACTCCGTGAAAGTGGAAAATAATGTTATGTATTCATTTCACGGCAGTTTCTGGACAATTTCGTCCTCTGACACCAGAGCAACGGCTTTAAAGGGATGCACAAAAGATTAATATTAGGGGTTCACGATTCAGAAAATGGCACGATTCAATATCGATTTTTAGGTTCAAGATTCAATTCAAAAATAATTCTCGATTAAAAAAACGATTCACAGTATGTAAATGTAGTTACTTGTCCCATATGATTGCAGTAGACATACAATTAAAAAAAAATATATATATAATTTTTTTTTTTTTTAAATAATCGATTTTTGGAATTCTACGAATCGATTTTGTATCAGTAGAGCTTGAATCGCGATACGAATGTGAATAGATTTTTTTGGCGTCGACTCATCACAGAGAACACAATCAATCATCAGCGGTGTAAAGTCCCTATGATTACATTATTATCCATTTATAGTCTACTTGACATGAGAGAAGACATGTCGCCCTCTGGTGGCTGCTTTCAAACTCTTCTCCACAGAGAAATGAACAGACCGTCATCCCACAGACGGAGGGCTAGAAGGGAAAAAGAAGGTCCGTTTCGGTTGGCACTTAAAACAGTAGCTGAACAACCAAAAAATCTAAATGAAGATCGCCAATTTCAAAAAGCTGGACTACAGGTACTAGCGACTAGATGGTCCTTTACATAAGAGAAGCAGCACTGATGGTGATAATAATAAAACATTTTATTTGTATAGCACTTTCTAAATACTCAAAGACACTTTACAAGGAGAGAGAGAGAAAGCAACGATGAAAACATGTAATGAATAAAAATAGAAACAACTTTAAAAAGAGGAGAACAAAAACAATGTCAGTAGAATTGTGGGTATTTCAATGAACACCGGGTTAGCGAGATAACCTAAGTAGAGAATGAAACCACGATTTAACTGGTATTCATCAAATTGACCATAAAAAAAAACTAATCTTTGATGTGTTTATTTGCAGTTATCTGGCCAGCTGGCTGCTTATTGAAACACCCCGCAGGTAGGTGTGAACTAAATCCATCCTGTGAGCCCTGAGACGCAGGCAGGACGTTTTTCTAGAGGAAAAGCAACACTGGAGGGTGTGGGGAGCCGGGGTGGGGGGGTCGGGTAGTTAGTCCAGAGCTGCAGACGTACTGTGTTTTGGCCACTGGAGCTTCCAGATGCAGCCGTGATATAGGCTCAAAACGGGCCCAGTACTGCTGCCAAGTCACTGGGGATCATCATAAGGGAGTTGATGTAAGGCAATGTTACATCTTCACAGCCGACACAGCTCTAGACAGAGAGTAAAGGGGGTGTTAGACACAGTAATAATTATACAGCACTTGTCTTAAAGTGCTTTGAAGTGAAAAGGAACAAACGTGTTAACAGTCAGTTTGGAACAAAAAAAACCAGGATTAGACTTGTACTGTTTATCTTCTAGATTTGAGTCCCAGCCAACAGATTATTAAATCTACAATAACAACAAGCCACCAGTCTGATGCAAGTTCTTTTACAACAAAAAAAAAAAAAAGAGAAAAAAGTGAGCTTTCAGTTGTGTGTTGAGAGAAGGTACACCACACCGAAACGGTCCTTGTGGCTGGTCGTGGCTGGTTTAACATCCAGGTCCTTTTTCCAACGGCTTCAGTCTTCAACAACAACAGAGGAGCCAAACCTGGCGGTGGACGCGGCGGCGCGTCCCGCAGAGTAGGCGGGCGGCGGGGCTTCGCGTCCCCGTCGTGGTCCTCGCTGTTGATGTTTTGGGAGATGACAGGTGTGGGGCACTGGGACGTCAGGGAGAAACGGGAAAGAAGAAGAAGGAAAAAAAAAAAAAAAAAATACCTGCTTTCGGAAATACTCATGACACCTCCTAACGCACAATATACACAATCTTCATTCTGGAGCACGTTGAAAGGGGTACGTGAAAAAGAAAAAGGTTTCCCCTTCTCCTTCTAGAAGCCTCATTGGAGTTAAACGTTTGGGTTTTTATGTTCAAAAACATATCAGACCGAAGGGAGAATTTTTGTCACATTAACGTTTGACAACTTGGCGCCTTCAGGGTTTGGAACACTCTTGATAAAAAATAGCCTTTTGTTTCATTTAAAAAGGTCCCATGGCATGAAAATGTCACTTTATTAGGTTTTTTTAACATTAATATGAGTTCCCCCAGCCTGCCTATGGTGCCCCAGTGGCTAGAAATGGTGATAGGTGTAAACCGAGCCCTGGGTATCCTGCTCTGCCTTTGAGGAAATGAAAGCTCAGATGGGCCAATCAGGAATCTTCTCCTTATGAGGTCATAAGGAGCAAGGTTACCTCCCCTTTCTCTGCTTTGCCCGCCCAGAGAATTTGGCCCACCCATGAGAAAGAGAGAGACATCATGGCTTTCAAACGAGAAAAGTGGCAGTTGGTCAAGGCCACACCCCCACCCTCCACCTTGCCCCCCCCCCTCTCTCCTTCTCAATAGCTACAGACACAGAAATGGCACATCCTAAGGAAAACTCATTGTGGGACTGGCTCTAGTGGCTGTAATTCTGCACCAAGGCTGAATTTCGGGAAAGAGACTTCAGATACAGTATTAGGGGACCACTAAGGTCTATATAAAAGAGACTTCAGATACAGTATTAGGGGACCACTAAGGTCTATATAAAAGCATCCAAAGAGCACCATGTCATGGGACCTGTAACATGTGGAGAAAAGGGGGGGGGGAAGAGACACTATTCATAATGGGAAGGATAGATATTTTCATAAGTAGACTGGGAGAGGAGGAGTGGGAGACAAATTCTTAGTGAGAGGACAGATTAGGGGACAGACATTTGAACTTATATATCCAGTACATGGCATAGATCATACAAGAGGGTCAAGGCAACACTTTTTTTTTTTTCATTTTTTTAAACCTAACTACTCAGTAATCAATCTCAACTAGTTGTCAATGGTTCCCTTTCCCAATCCCAAACACAACGTTCCAACGGAAAGGTGAGGCGGTGGAGGGGCGTCCAAAGTCCTCCCTCCTTGATGCTGGGTCCGAAAAGGGGTGGGGAGAATGAGGAGGGCGTGTGTGGGGAGGGGGTGATGGTGGACGCGACGTGGAGTGGGCGGGCTGCTGGTTCCCGGGGTCTCATTGATTGTAGAGGGAGCGCTGCTCCCAGGGCATGGCCTGGATGGTGCGTGGCACGGGGGAAGGCTTGAGCGTGGGCGCTCCGTTCGGATGGAGGGAGTGGCCGATGGGGTTGATGGTGGTGAGGGGGCGCTGGGGGGCCAGAGAGAAAGTGTCCTGGTGCTTCGGCTGTAGGGTGGGGGAGAGAAAGAAGAGAAGAGCAAAATGTCAGTGTCGGCAGAGGGACTTGTCAGATTGATAACCGTTTGATTGCACCGGTGAAGTTCAGATGGATGCTGGGAAAATGCCACAGGCGGCAGGAAACAGAAAAGCCAGGGGTTGACAGTGAAGGCGGAGTTAGAAGACAAGACAGAGAACACGGAGAGCGGAGCTGCACACGTCTGAGCAACCCAGCTTTTAAAAGGGATAGTTCAGATCCCATGAAGTGTGGTTGAATGAGTAGATGACGGTCGGCACGAAAATATTCTAAATACAGCGTACACTTAAACGGATATAGATTTTTTTAAGGGGTCTAAAATACATTTAGCTGCTGCCCCCGTCCACAGATTAGCTTCCTTGTCGGTACTTCTGCCCGCTTCTCCAAACTGGGGGCGTGGCGACCGCCATCTACTGTAGCTTAACCACTAGTCGGGATCAACGGGAGTATTTTTCCATGATAAAGCCTGACATCCAGCGCGCGCGCACGCGCACGTGTGTGTGTGTTCCCTTCACTACGGGAAACAACAACAAACTTCGGGCTAGCAAGCTACACGCGGCTGAAAATGGCAATCTTTGAAAAAAATGTGGATCGTGCAATAAGGCAGGCGCCCAAGACGATTGTGATTGGTTTAAAGAAATGCACACAACCCAGACCTTACTCCACAGCGCTGTGGAGACAGGGTTGGCAATGTGAAACCAGTAATACGCCGACTATGGATAAGTACCTCATACAACCACACTTCAAAAGATCCGAACTAACCCTTTAAGGATTCCAACCTCTCTCTGAGGGCTCCACGGGATGTCTGCAGGGTTGCCTTCTAAATGCAACCGTTGGTCAGGTAACTTGGGCGGCAATTTGGCCTTGTGTGCTCGGATTAATTTGGCATGCAATTAATACGCCAGTCATAATTTAGTTTTAATGACATCAACTTAACTCCTGACATTTGCTCACCTGTTTAGGAATAAGGAAATAACGGAGTAACAAGCAAACAAGCTTAAAAATGGACGCATTTTCCTTTGAACCAAGTACTGTGCGGTGGATCTAATTAGGGCTGCTCCTTCTTAGTCGATTAGTCGACTAATCGGTCGTTTTGGTCTTAGTCAACTCAAATTTCTTTAGTTGATTAGTCAGGTTTGATGTTTTTTTCATGCTGAATGACTTATTTCCAAGAAATGTACGAGCACATCTCTGGTAAACAAGAATTAAAGTGGTGCTTTTGCATGACTCAGATTTACAGATCTGTCGATTAAATCAACTAATCGATTAGTCGGTACAATTGAATGAGTGTTAGTCGACTAAGAATTTCTTCAATCGAGCACAGCCCTAGATCTAATTAATACCGATGTGAAGAGTGGCTCGTAGTGTTAAATTTGAGAATGGAATTTGGTGTGGTGGTAGACAGTCCTTTTGAAGAACTATTTTTTTTGCCGTTATTAAATGTTGTTTCTTCCATGCAAACCTTTTTCCCTTATTAAAAGAGAAAGTCAACATTAAATTATCAGCATATATTATATTTTTCTCGCGTTATGTTCCAGATTAAAAACATTGAAAGAATTCTATAAACTCGATGCCTCTTGACCGCTTAACCAGAGAAGGAGTCAGAAATAACCGTTTCAGTATTGCCAATATGTGAGGAAATGTGAGGAAATGTGCAGCCCCTTACTACAACATCAACATGTGCCAACACCAAGTTGAGTGAATGATTAGTGTGAAAGGGTGAAAGGCAGGACTAAGTTAGCAGCACAGCCCCAAGTTAGTAGTGTCCATCCGCCAGTTCGGAGCCCATGAACTGGCTTTTAGTCTGTTGCTTTTCTTTGCTGGGCACTGTGAGCATCGCTTCAACAGTTATCCTCAAACTATGCTAAAAGTTAGCTAGTTATTAGTACTACTAGTCCCTCCTATTCAATCTATTGGGCTCCACTATCAGGAGGCTAATATTGCTACCAATACTAATGAAGCCTGCATTGTCTCGGCGCCAGGACTGGGGGTTAAATGGACCCATTAGTGCTCCTCTAGATGCTTTTCTTGCCCCTCATGTGTGGACCTCTACACCAGGTCAGTTCTACAGAATAAGATCAAAATGGTGCGACAATCGATATTAGACTAGTGTCATTTTCAATAACAATAAATACACTATGAAATATGGATGATAATAGGGTGATCAAGAAAGTGCACCCTGTTGATTTACCAGGGTTTAGACTTATTTAATCAGTACTTTACCTGGAAATGACTTCACATGACTACTGGACCATCATTATTATTGTTCTTAAAAATGTAAAAGTGGCATTTTTATTTGTTAATGACAATCTGCTGCTAAGACTTAACACTACAGCTTTAAAAAGGGACAGTTTGACAAAGAGACTTGGACTCAGATCTCAGATCTACCTAATAGTCAGACTTCATCTAAATTCATCTGTTGCACAAAGCTGTCTAGCTCTTGACTTTATCAAGTAGGACTCATTTCTCATGAATTCTGGGTAAATTAGGACTTTTCAGGGCTAAGAAAAGTCTGTCTTTATTTTTGCAAACTGTCTAACTGTCAGACTGATCTAAAGAGACTGGCTTAACACTTGCAGACCAGGCTGAAGTATCTTGGTGAAACCAGACCCAGATGTCATCTAATGATACTTCATTTTAGCTGCTGAGCTAAAGCTAGCTATCGTTTTGGTTTCACAGACTCCAAAAACACCCCCAAAAGAAGGGTCACACAACACACTTGTATTGGTAGTTAGACATAACTGCTTGTGCATGTCATTTTCCAGCCTCGTATGTAGCAGCTCGACAGCCAGCCAACACTAAAACACTAACGGACTCACCACTTGGTAAAAAAAAAAAAAAAGACACAATCTACTAGTTATCTTTATCATAATAGCCACAAAATTAACCTGGCTACAGCTGCTAACATCTAAAAGGGACTGTGCACTTTGATATTTTAATTGTCCTGTCACCATTATTCCCCCCCCCCCGATGACATTGTAGAATATATATAATATAATATAATAATATATATATAATATTTGGAATAAAACCAGCAGACTAAAAGCCACCGTTAAGAAGACAGCTCAGACTGTGTCCACCAGGCGTCTCTACAGATGGCAGCACTCAGACAAAAGGCACCAATCTCCATCTTAGCTCTCTACTGCCCGTCCTCCCTACAGGCAGGAGGACAGACGTGAGCTATGAGCAGAGGCTCCTGGTGGACACACTCAAATATATTAGTCCCTCTCTCCTGATGTTAGTAGCCAGACAGGGAGAAAGGCAGCTAGGCAGCGGGCGGCGGATGTGTGGCGGTTTCTCTCTCCTACCATGGGGTTGGCGCTCAGCCTAGTGTATCCCGAGCTCAGCTCCTTTACCTCAGGTACCAGGGGCTGGAGCAGGGAGTAGGAGGAGGACGGGGTGGCACTGGAGGAGGAGATGTGTTTGTTGGAGGACGTGCTCCTCATGCTCTGCTGGCTGCTCTGGGAGGACACCGAGCTGGGACGGCCCTGCTGGGACAGACAGACAGACAGACAGACAGACAGACAGAAGGTCAGCACACTCTCTCTGGACAGCAAAACTCCCATTAAAAGAACGAACCCCTATGATACTCCTTTTCAGTGTCAAGCAATTCGAACAAGCCACTCGGCAGGCTGTGCTTGCTCAGGTAGCACCTATACATACCTATATATTTTTTTCTATTACATACACACAAAAAAAAAAAAAAAAAAAAAAAGACTATAAAAACGGGGAAAAATCACAAAAAAATAAAAAAATAAAAGCATAAAAAGGGGTTCCCCAGTGTTTGCTCCGGCCCTGGAAGCTGGTTTCTCGTCCCTACCTGGTGCGGGTCAGACTGGCTGGTCACTCCTCCCTGGGACATGGGGGAGACGCAGTGGGAGGGCAGAGGTTCCTGCTGGCTGTGTCCCCCATGCGGCGGTTGCATCATGGCATTGGCCCTGTTCTGCTGTTGCTGCTGCTGTCGGCGATGACCGCTGCCATAATTGGAACGACGACCACCAGACTGGATGGGAGGAGGGAGGAGAGCAAGAGGTGGACAGAGGAAGACGGGAAGGAGAGGCATTTTGTAAATCACGTCAGTCTTTATGCACGCCAGTAATGCACATAAAAAGATTTTTAAAAAAGCAGAGGAGAGGTGACAGATGAATGTGATGAACTCTTTTGCTTTCCACACGGAATTCCGCTGCTTCTTGTGCCGTTTGATGCAAATGTCTAAAGTTTGCGTATTTCAATTCTGTCTAATTACCTTTCACTAAACTAGGCTTAGGCGATCGCTAATATTTTTGAAATTGTCCAAATTGTGGTTATTCGAGATCGCTGATAGACGATCTGATCGCCAGTCTGACAGGCTTGCTACATTGAACACGTAACATAATATACTATCGATATGCAGAGGGGCTTCCAGTTTGATCAATGGAACTGGCTACACCGGCCTGGCTGTCCTGTGTAGGACATATTGCGTCATTCCCGGTTGACGATGCTTCGGTGTTACTGACAGCATCTTCCTTCGGTAGCTCGATGCAGTTGATTTTGTCACATTCTTCATTGCGGCGGCTTATTGGCCGCTTTACATCAAAACCTGTTAGTTTACTCAAGCACTCACAGGCTCTCTCCTAATAGTGACTTTCTCACTAATTCCATTAGTTCTGGGATTAGATTCAGTTCTGTTAGCTACTTTAGTTCAGCCGTTAGCGATGGCTTCTCTCGCTTTCTGGTCTCTGATGATTTGCGTGTCAAATGTTTAGCCATTCCTTTGCCTGTGATAATTGTATATGTAATAACTAATTTGCCGTGTTGGAAGCAAAGGCTCCGCATCCGGAAAACCCGATCGTTAATGTTAAGGCTCTGACACACCAACCCGATTATCGGCCGTCGGACAGTCAGGCGAGGTCGGTGACTCGAGTCTGTTCGGTGCGTTTCGTGCAGTCGTTTTCATTTTTTGGGCGACAATACGGATTAGCGCCTGCCTGCTGTTATGGAGACGCATTAGGTCTCGCGCAGAACGTACGCTCAAGTCGGCGTTGCTTCGGTGTGTTCCGAGGCACTTTTTTGAGAGCTGACTGATCAGTCCGACTGCCTGGGTTGGTGTGTCGGAGCCTTTAGCTGCTGCAACTTAGGCCACAGCAGTCGGTGCTGACCTAATGCAGCTCCCGTTAGCCATCCCCTGGCGGCCGCCAGGGAGGCCGGGTGACTGTCCGAAAGAAGCCCAGCCCATCAGGTGTGTGAAAAAGAGTGGCAAACTGGGTTGTAATTAACATTGAGAATTTAAAAACCACTCTTCCCTCGCGTTGATTAACGGGGGCTCAGTGGGCGGACTTACCGCTCCACCAGAAACATCTCTGAATGAACAGTAGGGCGCAGATACTAGATATTCTTTATGACCTCTTAGTTCTGATCGGGAGTTAGTTCCAATTGCTTTAATATTGGCGTAGAAAAAAAACCAAACAATTGCCCATCATTCCTTTAACAGTCAATATATAAGACCTGAATGCCAATCGGCACAAGACTAATTACTATATATATATATATATATATATATATATATATATATATATATATATATATATATATATATATATATATATATATATATATATATATATATATATATATATATCAAATATGAGGGGATGGAGTGATCCAGTTGTACACACACACAAACATACACTCACACAAACATTAATTCTACCCAACCTAGAAATGATAACTATACAGACTGTCAACACCAACATTAACATGAATCGAATCTATGTCTATCTTCTGTAACCATGACAACTATAGAAGATGCTTGCCTGCCAATTTGTCCTCTAACCCTGACAACTATAGTATTTATGCAGACATTAGTGTTAAACCTAAACCTTCTCCTTTCTCGTCTTCCAACATTTATACGGTTTTATGTCTTAAAACCAAGGTCTTATCTCCGTAGTTCAGACCATCGTCCATATCGGGGTTGTGTTTGCATTTTACAGACGAGGTTCTCCGTCAAGACAGTTGGACAATATGTAATTGAGACGGGTTTGAAATAAATCCAGTTCACCAGTTACGTAGACCTGGACGTGTTCATTTACTGCATTTTTACACACACAACTTAGGTTAAAGTAGGAAGTAATTGCACAATAAAAGATTAAGCTTAAAAAAATAAATAAAAAGACATTAATTTAAGCTTAACTATGGGATGCATATGTACTGTGCTGCAACTGATAACCTCACAATGCCACATAAGTACATCAGTACTGTGTTAAGACAGACCTGATGCCCTTGAATCAGCACTTTAAAAATGAGTTGTTTTGATCAACTGGATGTGTTCAAACCCAGTGATGACCTGTTGACTTCCAGCTGTATCAGGGCCACATAACCCACTAGAAAGCTGTGGGCCCTTATCGACACCCCGCGTCTCTGCCTTTCTCTGTGCATTCTGTAGGTCTTAGTAATTAGTTCCAAAGATTTTATTTTACATTTTTTAGATGTAATGGTCAGACCTGTCTCACATTGCCAGACCTATCTCCACAGCGCTGTGTCAGTGCTGGAGTATGGTCTGGCTACACCACCTGGATAGGGAAAAATAAAATAAAATAAAAAAAACGTTCTGGCTTGTTTGTATTTCTTTTAAAACCAATCGCAAACGTCCTGGGAGGCGCCAAGCCCCGAGAGCGAGAGGGGAGGAACATTTTTATGGCCGATTTTTGTCTCGTTCGCAGTTGTAAAACACAAAATGTTCCCATATACTCAGAACGTCCCCCTAGGTACTCTGTGTCATCTAGAACATCTTTTCCATTGTCTATGGAGCAGTTCCACAGTTTATACTTGAGGACACCACACATTTGAGTTTTAGCACTCCAGTTTTTGGATTTTGGGAGAGTTGTTCATGTTTACTACCATTTTTGGACTGTCTGACCATAGGAATAACATAATAAAATTAAAAGTTGAGTTCCCCTTCAACACTGCTGCCAGTGCAGTAACACAGACAGATGAAAGCAACAAGGGAAAACATTAAAAGCAAAAAAAAAAAAAAAAAAATTAATAAAAAGTTTGTGCTTTTGTTCCTGACCATCGCATTTAACGCTCCTGTACAAGTTGGCCCTAACCCACAGCTACAGTTCGATCTGCTGACTCTGCCGCACACGCACACACGACACACACATGCTCACTCACGCTCAAACCAACCTGGTTTTTGGCCGCGGCGCTGCAGCGGTGCTGGGCCAGGTCCAGCATGGTTCTGTAGCTCTTAAAGCAGGACGGGCAGTTGAACCGGTTCTTATGAACCAACCCCACCAAACACAGACACACACATACATTTGGATTACTATAACTGTGAGGAAAATCCACTAAATAGTGTTCCTTCCCTAACCCTAACTCTTTCCCTAAACTTAGCCTAACCCTGGTCTAACCCTGACTCTACAGGAGGGCTACAGTATGTTACATGCACACACTTCATATAAGAAAATACAATTAAATATGCCTTGGCAATTATGCAAATCTTCAGACACTCACACATACAGTGTTTCTGCTCCATCTGCAGTGCACCGCCAGTTTTGAGTTTTAACACGCCTGCCACAGAAACATCCATAAGGTCAATTTCATTATGAAATGTTAAATTGATTAATAAACTTGTTTCTGCTGGCGCACAAGTGGACAAACGGCAGTTTGTTTTCGTTGTTATATAGAGTTCCAAGAGGAGTGGCCTAGAAGGGGGTGTCCCAATCTGTATTTCTATTACTACTTATTCTTTTCACGGTATAGGCCTACTCAATGGGATTCAACATAGAGCCAAAATGCACCCTTAAGTCTCAGCCTCAGGTGATGGGGAAGAAGCCAATCAGAGGAGTGAATCAGAGCAGTGTTGTTGCAGTCAGAAGCAAAACACGGCACCATGGTTTCTGAACTCAGAATCCTAAGTTAACCTAGAATCCAAAAGTGAATTAATGTAAACAGCAGACTGTGTTTTCAGCTCCATCGACGTCATAATCTTTAGCTTCCACCTACTGTTACCGGAGCACATATACGGTCATTTTTGGTGTGCTAATGGCAATTTCCTGTCAAAAGGCAACTTGGGAGTCGTAGTTACACAGTACACTGACTTGTCGCAATTCATTCGTACATTTTTTTTTTCCACTGATGATTTAACTGGAAGCACTGTTGGTGGAGAAAATGAATGGGATTTTTACTTTTGGACCCAGGGGTGCCCAAAATAACTCCTGGCACTTGGCAACGGTTACCATTAGCATTAGACCGAAAAATCCATACAATACATCATACACAACAGTATTGTTTACCGTTCAAATTTACACCAAGTGGTTTGTAATAGACATTGGTTCTATTAAGGCGGCTTAGCCTTCAGCCTGGAGCTCCCTCTACTAAGCCCACAGGGTCTGGCTCTTACAGTTAGCACCGTCAGTACAGGGGTTCTCGTGTGCATGTTACAGGAGGATATAAATCTTTGGTGTACCAACCAAACAGCTATGGGGAATGTAATTATTAGGGGAATCTGTGTCTTATGTATTGTAACTTAATTACACTTAAAATAAAACCATCTTGATCTTAATTACATAGTTAATAATAATAAAAAATAATAACCATCATTTATTGCAGATGACCCTCCCACTGCACAAAGAGCAGAACAGAGCATCATATCAGCCACACCACACAGACCATCACACCGTCACACATCACACACAATTAAAATATCTGTTACAGTGATACTTCAGTGGTATTAATCAGGGGTGCCACGGTGCTCAAAATCCACCAATCGATTACATTTTTTTTTTTTTTTTATGTGGCAGAAGGGTCTCACAGTTTGAGTTTCTCAGAGTTTAAGATGCGATTGAATGCACCATTAGTTAACGAGGTGCACCTGAAGGCAGCATGAAGTCCTGTCGGAGCCCACATGCTTTACGTTTGTTGTTTGTTTACATCAGTCACTCCTGCCGAAAGCAAAACGTTGCCACACCGTGACTTCAGGGAAGCAGGATGATTTTCCAGTTCTGTTGTTTCGCCATCATCTCTGACAGTGGCCACGGTGTGTGGAAAAGGAAAGCTGCAGGCTACCGGTAAGTACCGGTGTCTTTAGCTGCATGCCACCAGCCAGTAAGCTACGCCGTGTCTGTTGTTGTTTTTTTGCTTCGGAAATGCGCAAGAAGGCGGAGGTGGGGAGAAAGAAATACCGGGGGAATCGCCAATCCTGCTTTTGATAGTTGAAATCAAAAGCTCATTTCGATCGATTTTTTTCCCCATTTAAAAGAGAAATCATGACACCCCTGGTATTAATAGTGAATATTAAGTATGTAGAAGTGTAACTCCTGTATAGATGTATGATACTCAACAGTGGAGCTGTTGAGTATCATACATCTATACATGAGTTGCCAACATTTAGTTAATTATTTATTGAAAAGGGCTTGGGAATCAATGTCAAAAGTTGGTAGCGAGTGCCACACACTTTTCACCAGATATTTGGACTGTAAAATCTGCTGGGAATAATCACGAGAAAAGAAAAACACATCAAATATGCAACGAATATGCAACAGAAACATAATTATTTAAGTTACTATACATCAGGCATTATACCTTTTCTTACAAACAGGGTAATATACAGTACTTCTGCTTGATCTTGGTAGGGAAGAACCCTAGTTTCTGTGATTGGTCAGACCCGACAGTCTGACGACACATGAGGGCGCAGCCCCGAGCAGATGTCTAATACTAACCTGAACATTCAAGTTTAAAATTTAAAATGCTGTAGTGATGGGGAAAGTGTGTGTGTGTCTGATACATATTCAATCAACAGTTAGGTAAATCGAAGTATTGGCATCCCTGGGAAAAAAAATTCAAAATACTGTGAAATCTTCAGCTGAGAAGTTTATCGGGGAAGTTTAACAGTGCCTAGCATAGCAATAAATGTAACGATCGGTCATTTGAAGTCAGAAACTGGATTGTTGACATTCAATATATTAATTTATTATTTATTGTGTGTATTAATGTGCGGCTAACGCACGGCTGAAAACAGTCCAACAAATGCACTATGTTGAGTAACGCTTGTTAAAATCTATAGTGGCCAGCTGTAACTGTATATTTGTGTCTGAAATACAGTTAATGGTAGGCTTATATAAACAGGTCTACAACCTGTGAGTCAGACTACATGTCAACCCACAAAGAACTGTTAATCGATTGCACTGATTAATGTAATTTTCCGACTTAACCTTAAACCACTGTTGACTGAAGATTGAGACTAAAGCCGTTTATAAATAGAAGAGGAAGAGGAAAGAGGAGAACAGGAAAGAAATTCTTACATAGGAACAGCTGATTGGGGTACAAAGATTTTGCTCATCTCTTGGAACTGTGATGCATAAACTTGATCGCAGTATCAATGACATTCAGGAAGCAAAACAAATGCTAAATTTAAATATCTAATTGTATGTAGGTTTGGGTACTGGATACTAACTTTTAGGCACCAACCTAATTGCCTCCGTAGTATTGATTATTAAAAAAAAAATAAAATAAAAAAACACAAAGCCCCGTCATTCAATACCAAATTTTAAACCCTATGGAGAAATTGTCATCAGCATCAGTGAGCCAATAAGCACACAGCATGCTCCTACCAAGATCTAATAATGCTGCTGATTGGCTGTCTAACGTTAGACATCGTAGAGGAATGCAGTGAAAACACTATGTTATGCACAGAGACAGGGATTTGTACTGTAATGTTGCAACTCCTTTTTGTTACAATAGCTTTCATGAAATTTGTATGAAAAAAAAAAAGTATTGCTCAGGAACTAACTGAATTAACGGTATCAGTACTGGTACTGCAAAATTACTCTCACAGCATTGTTATATTAGCAATACTAATGCAGCCCAACACACACCCTGCCAGGCATCGCCCACTCTGTTCACAGCACCGTCTCACACACACACCCACCTGGTTGGTTGTAGCAGCAGCAGCAGTGCAGCGGTGCTGGGCCAGCTCCAGCATGGTCCTGTAGCTCTTGCAGCAGGAGGGACAGTCGAAGCGGTTGGGCCCGTCGTCGTGGATCCTCTGGTGGTTACGGAGGTACCGAGCCAGACGGAAGGCCTTCCCGCACAGGTCGCACATGTAGCGCTTCTGACCGTGGATTCGCATGTGGTTGCGCAGGGACATGTAGTTGGTGTAGGGCTTGCTGCAAAAGTCACACCTACGTTTTGGAGGCGGAAAAAAAATAGTGTGGAGGTTAGAGGCGAAAGGGGATAAAGGATGGGGGGGAGAATTTTTTAAAAAAGGGTGTATTACGTATGGTTGCGTAACCCCCTGTCCAATGCGTCAAAATTGTTTTATAGCTAATGTTCTATCTCGCTACGGTCATTGAGAATACCTAATTAAAGCATATGGTCAAAGAGTGCATTTTATTCAGTTCATTGTGCCTCCCCTATATAATAGAGTGCAAGCTGCAGCCCAGTTCAGGAATTAGCATCAGGTCTTTTGATGGAGCATTACTGACATGTTTATTTATTTTTGACAATATTCCAGTATTTGAGTTGCTTAACTATTTATTATGGCCAATATGCCGCTGTTGTTTAATGTTTATACTTTTCAAATTTATAATTTTTTTTCCCTGTGCACTTGTATTTTCCTTGTTACGAAAACATACCGAATCGTGACACAAAAGCCGGGGTACATACCGTCCGTGAATTTTGTGTACCGTTACCCCCCCCCTAGTAAATGACATCTCAGACATTTACCTGATGTTCTCCACTCACAGTGACCTACAATGAGTGAGGGGGTAAGAGCTCTGTGTCTTATTCAACAACATTTTGGCAACATAACTGACATTAATGGAAAACCTAATGCCCGGAATGCAGGAATATCTTCGCTGTCTATGTGAAAAAGAGTCTCGCGCCCCTACCTGAAGTCTCCAGTCTTGTGGGTGAGCTTGTGGTTGAGCAGGGAGCTGGCATGCTTGTAGGCGCAGGTGCACATGTCGCAGGCGTACGGCCTCTCGTCGGAATCCATGTCGTCTGGCGCCGTCGCCGCTGGCGCCGGTGCTCGGGACTCCAAGGAGAGACTGGAGCTGGAGAGTGACGCTGAGGAGAGACTGGAACTGGAGAGGGCTGCCGAGGACGTAGGGAGCTGATCGCACCAGCTGATGGTCGAACTCGGCTGTCACAGAGGAGAGGAATAATTTCACTACAGAATACATATATCAACAAGTCATTCACACTTCATCATTTTCTTGATGACTGGAAATTTCCTTAAGAAATAATATTTATATTCTATATATTTTTGTCCCATCCCATTTAGAAATACACACATACATATTTTTTTTTTTTTACACGTTTTAGTATAATGTGGTCCAAAGTTGCAGTTAACAGAGAAGACATACTGGGTGACAAGAATTAATTTGCATGTGTAACTGAGTGCATACATGACTGAAACTATAAGACACGCCTTCAGATCGTGTTCCATAGATGACAGGGACACGTCATTCCAATACCAATACCAATACCAAGACCTACTGTGGCGAGTAGACTTCAAATTTTAACTTGAAAGCTTTACCCTGTCGAGCCATAGACTGCTTGTCAGGTGAAAACTATCTGGAAGTGCAAAGCTGTGAAGAAAAGCAGCTCAGCACCACGGAGAGCAACTCTGCTCTCATTAGAGCTCTGCATGGGCCTAAAACTGAGAACTAAACACGGCCCAATACCAGCATATTTAAGACCCCATCTGTACAAACCTGAACGGTGCTGCTAAATGTCAGACCCAAAGCAACATCCCTGATTTATTTTTATCCAGTCGAGACCGTTAGCTAGCCGCGCTAATGCAAAACATCTGTATCTTTAGCTTCTTTTGCTGAGCATCGCATCTATTGCAACACATGACCCAGACTCAATGAATGGAGACAGAGGGAAATTCATGAATGACATCGGAAAATAACCTACACCCTGAGCGTCTCCCTGCACAGCTCTGACATGTCTGCAGATGAAGACGTTCTCTAAAAAATAAATAAACAAGTTCTTAATGGTGCAGCGCCATTATCTTTTGCAAATACGCTTTCTATGGTTTGTTTAGTATGTTGACTGAGTGCTCAATGTAACCTAACAAAGCAAATGCAAGTTTACAACAACACATGAAAATTAGGAAGTTCACAATCAGAGCAACCACTGAAAATTGAGCAACTCATTTGTCAATTTGACAGCATATAACAGTCCCTGGCTACTATGTTGGGTACGCTATTAAGGAGCTATTATCTAACTATATGTGAGTGATGGTGTTGTACTGGACTGCATTATATTTAAATACGTTTCTAATTTTCTACCACCTTAATGTATGTAAATGGGATGGCCAAACACTAGAAACAGCTCTCAATATAATAGTCAAGCTCAACAAACTAAAACCTCAATAATAAACATATAGTTGAATAAACACCTCTCGGACAATGGCAATCAAAACTGAACATTAGGTGTGTTAAGGTAGAATGTGTGGCAGAGCTGTTGTATTAAATTGCATTAGACTGTAAAGGTGTGCCTAATAAAGTGGCTACTTTAGTATAGAAACACAACGCAATTATAGAAACACAAGAAAGACCCTGGATACTTCTGCGGTTAGGTCTGTCTCTTAGAGCATTTGCTGGCGTTTCTGTATTTTAAGCATGCCGCAGATGTGTGGTCAAATTTGGAAAATGCATATATGCTTAACACTGGCCTCTTAACCACTACCCTAGCACTGTACATAAAGTTTGAAGGAGCTCCACAGGTCCATGGCCGAGATGGGGGACACTGAAGACGATCCACAGTCACACAAAAACAGAATGACCATCAATGCAGCAATGGGTATATCTGGGACATTTAACAACTCAGTGGAATTAGCTGAGATCCCAGTACACACTGTGTGACACATGTATACCCATTTAACTTGCATTTGTGGGTCTGTGACAGCTAAAGATACTACCATAAAAAGTAGCCTGTACGGATGCCCACATTCAAATATGAAATAATGGCTAAACATATAAATTATTGTGTGGGTTTCTGTGCGAGCTATGCAGATAATCTGTTCGCCGAGAGCGACCATGAATGAACACCACAGTCTGGCATCACAAAGAGGTCTTTCAAAGTCCTCCGCGGGGCGTCTTCCGCTCCCGTTTCCTGTGGGACAGCCTGGTCGTGTTTACTTTGCGATGTTCGCTAACAATATTGCAGGCCTCGTACATACACGTCTGCTTTTTTTCCCCTGCTCAAATAAACCCTCTACGGTCCACGATATCGGAGCAGACCTTTCGCGTCTTTCTAAACAAGGTGCTACCCAAACAAATCACGCTGCCTTGTTTTGCACGGGCTCCGGTGTCAGCTAACCGCGCTGTGTTTGGCTGGTGCAGCCAGTGTTGTCTGAACTGAGCGTTAGCTTCGTGATGCTTGGCTACAATAACATGCATTTTTACAACCCTTCGGCGTATCTTCACAACACAGCACGGGCATAATGCTGGACATACAAGTCCATTGTCACCAAACCATTTATAGGAGTTGTAAGAGATACCGTATGCAAGAGCTAAAATGTACTAGCCACTTAGCACGGCAGCTAAGAGTCAAACTAGCTAGGCCATGAACCGCTCAGCATGACGATTGTTACGTTAGCAAATAGCTAACGAAGCTGCTCTGTAACATAACCTGCAACTTAAGACCACCCAGTGTTGCCGAAGTGGATTTCAAACACTGGTTTAACAAACACGTATCAAATAGAGATTTTTTCCCCGAGCTAAGTTAGTCAAATGTTGCCCCCATTAGCCGTTTGATATTTATCGGCTGGGCTCGCTAGCTAACGCTGGTGGCAGCTGGCTTTCTTACTCCGGAGTCGTTGGGATCCTTTTTCCAGAACAATTGAGAGCAGTGGCCGAAAGACTCTGTTGATGTCACATAATTCACTCCGTTTCTATCTTGAAAGTCTCCGTGTGTGCTGCCGGTATTTGTCCTGGCGTACATCGTCGGTTTTCGGATAATTCGACTTTTTCGGGCTGAAAAGAAATAGGGCCGCTTTGTCGGGATCTTCTTCCGAAAAGAAAAATATTTCTTCTGTGAAATGAGCGTTTTGGCGGCGGACATATCCAAGCATGCGGGGCATTACTGCCGCCTACTGGACTGGAGTATGACAACACATATTGTATGGCCAGCTTTCTTCTATCACATTCACAATCACATTTTTAGAGATAAGATACCCATAACTTGTACAAAAGACTAATGGTGTTTTAAATATCTTTATTTTCATGTAATGCTACTTTTTACTTCTGCTTCACAGCAACTCAGAGAGAAATATTACACTTTCACATGAATCTGACAGCTAGCTATTTGACTACACTATATTTAAATCAAGATTTCACATACAAAATGTGAGATGATGTAATACAATATTACTCAATTAACCACCCATAAAAATACATATAACATCATTATAAGGGTTTATATAATAGCCTAATGTTTTAAGAAGTTTTTTGATAATGTTACATTCTTTTATATTTTGCTACATTATACATAATATTTTTATTGCAGGGATTTTAGTATTAATGAGTTGTTTTTTTACAGTGTGATATCAAGGTATCTGTACAGTCGAGTCATCTTTATTTATACAGCACATTTAAAACAACAGAAGTTGACCCAAAGTGCTTTCCAGTCGATGCAGATGGGTTAAGATCTGCCTCAATACAGGTAAACAAGCAACATTACAGAAAGGGAAGGTGCATATCAAGCAGTAATAAAAACATGTCATACAAAACAACTAGTTAGAAAGAGAGAAAACTTTACTGAATAATGTGTAATAGGGTTAAAACAGACACATAGAAAAGTTAGGCTTTAACATGATAAAACCAAAGTCAAGTAAAGAAATGGGAAGTTAGAAGAAGAGGAATCAAATCAACAAAAGATTAGAAAGCAGTAAGAGGGCATTAGAAATAAGTCGAGAGGGGCCATGACAGAAGCCATGGGGACAGCCCAACAAGTGAAACACTGCAGGTCTTTAAATTTGATTTAAATATTTCAGTGGTGGAACATGACTTAAAGGTGCTGTAGGTAGGATTGCGAAGATCCAGGACAAAAAAATTGAACATCAACAACTTCTCAGTCCCTCCCCCCTTTCTGCTAAAGCGGTCTCCTAAGCCCCTCCCACCACACGGGAGAATGAATGTGTGTGCACGAGCAGTGATTGACACACAGTCAGGGGTCTACTCGCAGATAAGCGACTTTGAGTCTGTGAAAAGCGCTATATATATTCAATTTATTATTGTTATTAGATACTAGAAGGCTATTTTTGTGCACTTGTCAAAGCTCTTTACACAAACCATGTATAAACTATAACTAAAGACGTTTCTGTAACAGTCTGTGAATAGACATTAGTGTTTGGGTGTTGATGATGGACTCATGAATGTGTTTACTGGCTGTAAATCTTCTCCACTGCTGCTCTTTATTGCAGGGGATAATTATTATTTCAGCATAATAAACGTGCACCACCTGATCTGTGGTTTGATACAAAGGTCACAAGAATACAGTATACCCTTTATTCAGAGCAACACTTTCAGTAGAGAGACACTCATGGACACGACTTGAGTAAGTGTAACTCTTCATTTATTTATTTTTTAGATTCGATTCGATTCAACTTTATTGTCATTGTGCAGAGTACAAGTACAAAGACAGCGAAATGCAAGTTTGCATCCAACCAGAAGTGCAAAAAAGCACAATGTGATATAGAAAGTATAGACAGGTGGTGCATAGGCAGGACAAGAACTATATTGCAGTGTTATAAGAGCAGAATAAATATGGCTATGTAATATGAACAATGTATGAACAACATGTACAGATATGTGCCATGTAGTAGCAGTGACATTATACTAGTAGTGAGAATAATATAGATATAGATATATGCAGTGTATAGGCAGAATATATAATAAGAAAAACAGAATAAATATGGATACTCTGTATGAACCATATAGACAGATATGTACAGTATGTACAGCTATGTGCACTGTGGTAACATTATAAGAGTAGTAAGATTAAGTGTATGTGCAGGATGAATAGTATGAAGAGCAGTAGAATATGGCTATGCATATGTGTAACTACAGTATGTACAGTCTGTAAATAAATAAATAGAGGGGGGCTTAGTAGGTTTTTATAGTTTTTTAGTAGGTATTTTATTTTGTCTTCCAGAAATAGTCTATTTTGGTGTATTGTGGTCAGCAAAATGTTTTCATTTCATCATTGATTTCTCAGATCTCTCTTAGATAAATGTTTGTATGCCCCAATATTTTATACATTCTTTTGAAATTCTAAAAGATTTGCTAAGGATTGATTCTCTCTGTCTTCCCCACAGCAGCACGCTCATTTCAACATGGAAAGGTACTGTGGTCAACATTTTTACACTAGTAATGATACTACCTTTGTCTTTAACTGAGTCATTCTTATTAACTGTAATAAGACAAAATAGGTAAAAAAACTAATGCGTTGTTAGTGCTGTTAACATTACAAACCTAAACATGCTTCTTTCTTCTGATATATATGAAATATATCTGATGCTATGAAACAGAAAAGCGATTCTTTAGATGAGTCAGTTAATAAATAAATAAGAAGAACGACCTGATATGTGATCCCTGGACTCTGGTCTCTGATACGGTCCGTGGGTTTGGACTTTGATGCTAAAGCAATTTTTATAGTTAACAGTTTATCATTATATGGTTTGATTGTTACAGTCCAGACCTCTATCAAAGTTGTTTTGACAAGTCAATAAAGTGTATCTTGCACTTGCACTGTGTTGAAGTTCGCCTTTTTAGTTTGTATGACTTAATGTCCCGCCCACAACACAGATAGTGTTAAAAAGAGAGTCAGATAGACTCTCTTTTATTGGGTATTATGTTGAAAGTTTCTCATTTATTAAATAATTGCTTAAAGCATTTAAACAAAGTTTTGTCTTGGAGTTTGTAATCTTAATTTTGACTTAAAGATTTAAGTTTTCACTGTAAATACATATCGGTTCCAAATATTGGCTGTCGGTTTCAATATGCTAATAATAATAGTAATAATCGGTAATGGCCTTGAAAAACCAGTAGCCTATCGGTCGATACCTACACAAACTCATCAAAAACATGCATGTAACGACTATAAAACGACCCCAAATAACAAAAAAAAAAACCCACAAAGACACGCAAAACAACTAAAGATAGATGCTAAAGAATCACAGAGATGCAAACCGAATACAAAGAGATGCAAGACAACCACAAAATGACCAAAAATAGATGCAAAACGACTACAAGGGGATGCAAAATGACTAAGTAGACTCCTTGAATTTGAATGTAGACAGGGTGGGGGGTGTGGGGGGTGTGTGTGTGTGTGGGGGGGGTCCCTCTTACATGTCTGTGCCCAGGGTCCCATTGTCTCATAATCCGTCCATGATAGCTACAGAGCACACATTCGGAAACATTCGGAAACATTCCAACTGAGGATGAGGATTCAACACCACTGAGCCTGTGAATAGTTACTGAGACACTTGACTACTGTCGGTGATTGTAGCTGATTTAAAATCAGAATATTGTGTCCAGGTGCTGTATGTTCAGGCCCCTGTCCTGATTGGCTGCAGTCCGTATATTATTGTGTCCCCTGGCTTAACAGTGACCTGTGAAATTGGTCACTTTCACAAAGATAGACCAGGCTTAGAAGCACCGCCTAGTCAGACTTCATCTGAATCCATCTATTGCATAATGCTCTCTAGTTCTTGACTATCTTAAGTAGAACTAATTTGCAATGAGTTCTGGGTAAATTAGGACTTTTGTCAAAGAAGATGGCTGACCGAGCAGTCACGTTATCCCCTCAATCCAACAGCCTTCTGGAAAAATTCAACAGTTTTAAGGATATTTTGCTGTGATAATTCAGCGAAGAGTGTAACAATACAAAAAAACTTCCAGTAGTATAAAATGTCAGCTCCTTGACGTGCTGAAGCGCAGCTAAACTGCTTAACTTTTTAGGCTTAGGAAAAATCTGTCTATATTTTTGAGTAACTGTCTGACTGGAATTAGACAAATCTAAGAGCAAAATTAAGACTGGCCTAAAACTACAGACATAAATATATTGTCTGGGCTGTACCACTGAGGACACTGAAATCATCTCTTCTGTATTTATTTCTGGGAATTTTGGGGGTTTTAGCAAGGAAGGACAAAACATTCTACATGTTAACACAAAACCTTACACAATGTGCAGATTTTATATACTGATTCAGTATTTGCAGACAAAATATAGATTGTATTTCTAGGCTAACAAATAAAGGATTCAACAACATCAATAATATCTGATGTGATAGGATATCGAATTCCTACTGACCCGAATGTTTTGTTACTTAATGACGACTCTAAATTACACCTGCTTGGGAGACAGAAGAAAGTTTGGCTAGCCGGCTCGACAGCAACCAAGAAAATGATAGCTCAACACTGGCTCCCCCCCACACCACCCCACCCCAATCGCTTTCTATTAAACAGTGGTTGGTGTATTTTCTAGACATAATCATGCGTGAGCTCTCTACAGCAAGGATTAACAAAACCAAATCATGGACTATAGACCTGTGGAAAAGCGCAGCAGCACGGTTATGAGTTCTGGTGACCTCGGCATCACAAGAATTAGAGGAGAGGGACTAGGCAAGGTGTGATTTTTTGTATTTTTTTCCTCAAGGCTGCATAGGGTGGGGGGTGGGAGAGGGTTTTTGTTCTTGTTCAATTGTATTTGTCTGTTCAGTATGTTAAAAATTTAAAAAAGAATAAAAAATTGATCTAAAAAAACAAAGATTCAGTAGTTCTCCACCGCAATTGTATGTAAACAGCAAAATGAACTATACAGAAAATATAACGGTTGAGTGAGGATTTAACATTTCATGCGGAAGAAAGTACACAAAGAAAATGTGGGGGGCCTTCAGGGGGCTTGGTGCCCTTACAACATTTCTGTTGTCTAAGAAGCAGCACTGTAACATCTGAGTGGGAGAGTCCTCTTCTGTCATTTATTACAACTAATAGCAAAAATGTATTAACGACTAATGACTGTGTCTCGCTGTTCTTCCTGTTCTGCTCTTCCTCTCTGTCAATCAGCACCCAGCAGGAGAGCCCAGAGAACCCCCCTGCACCATGCAGTGGCGTGTCGATGCGGAGTGACCATTCAATAGGCGGCCTGATTGATTTTAAAAAGCGGCGCCCTTCCTCGGAAAACACGTAAGACTTGAACTATTGAGTTATTATGAGCATTTCAGTGTGATAGAATATGTATCAATCTTCTTGTGGAATGTAGAAGAAATATTGTGATGGGACTGAGAAAAAGTGTGTGGTGATTGCAGGCTGTTAACTACATATACATGTAGTTATGTATTCACAATTGTTAACTGCCCAATAGAATCACAGTTTTTCACTGCTGGAGCAATTTATGATTTAAGTTTATTTGCTTTGTTTAGCTTCTTTTTTTTTTGTTCCATCCCAGTTGACCCAAAGTCAAAAATACTGAAGAGTTTGTTGTTCACTGACTCTCAGTCTTAGTCAGACCGCCATTTCTGACCTCTTCCTCTCTGTCAATCAGCACCCAGCAGGAGAGCCCAGACTCCCCTGTACCATGCAGCTCCATGCAGAGTGACCATTCAATAGGAGGCCTGATTGATTTTAAAGGCAGACATGATTCTCCGAAGAAGAGGTTAGTTATATAAGCATCAAAGTGTTATGAATAATGAATGAACATACCAGTTTGTCAATGTTGCTGCTCTTTGGATGCATAGTGTCTTGTATAATGAAGCTTTGCATGTAGTTTTCATGTAGTTGCATGTAGTTGCTCTTTTTTACATACGCACATATACACTTTTAGTCATGAAAGGTGGTATTCCAGCAATTTTTAATTTGCATTTCCATAAATTTCAAGGACTTGCAGGACACAGATATATTTTCTAAAAAGAGTAACAGTCCAAATTAAGGCAGCCGACACCAAGATAGCCTGACTTTCAAGGCCCTAGAATGGGCCAAGCTTCAAAAACACTGGATCCTACATTTCCCATAATACAATTCAATAGCATCTATTAAACGCTCCATGCCTGATAAACACCCACTTCTTTAAACTCATTGCCATGAGTTTGTTATGCAGGCTTTTTGTTACACTTTGCGTACAAAGTTTAGGATCTGATGACATCATAAGGGATATTTTCTCGGATTAGACTCCAGAGTCCGAGGAGAGAGTCTTGTGATTTGGGGCTATATAAATAAATTTGACTTCACTTTGCTGTTTTCACAAATTGAGTCTTACGACTCACGACAACCAGGGGCGTAGCACAACAAACCCGCCCCAGTCGGCCCCTGGATCTTTCTTTGTAAAATCAGTTGCGGGCCCCTCGTCCAGTATGTATTGGATCATTTGGAGCTCAGATTTATTGTTTTATGGAACTTTGTGGTAGTCAGTTTATTGCTACTGTTTATTCCACATTCTATTTATACTATATTTACTCTTTACATTGCTCTGCACTTCACTGCTTTTTGCACTCGTGCTAGACTGCATTCTGTTGTCTCAGTATACCTGCTACTCTGTGCAAAGACAATAAAGTTGCATCTAAACCTATCTAGTCCTTTATCACCATCACCTGGGGGATGAAGGTGAAAATGTATGACTGATAATAAAATAATAAAATACTGAAGGACGTGTTGTTATGTGAGAAATAAAATGTTCTGATTGTCTATTTCTCCCCCTGGTGCTCCTCCCCTCTGCCAATCAGCATCCAGGATGAGAGACCCGACTCGGCCAGCTGTGTGTCCATGGGTGACCGTTCACTGGGCGGCCTGATTGATTTTAAAGATCAACAACATGCATTTGAAAATGTGTAAGCATTAATTAATTATTGTTATTATTATTATTATTATTATTATTATTATTATTATTAACTATTGATAATCCACTAAAGCAGGGGTCTTGAAGTTTTTTTTTTTTAAGCCAAGGACCCTAATAGAGAAGCTAATATGTTGGATTCATGGTAAGACATTTCAATTCAATTTGGAGGCCCCCCTGCATTGACTCTGAGGACCCCCTGTTGAAGATCCCTGCAGTTAAGGATTGTGGTGCAGTGTCAACATAATATAACATATCATTTTTATGACACTTGGGCCGTTTACTGCAGTTACTTTTTTCGTAACCACCAATCATCTTTATCGTTTGTTGATGACACTATCAGGTACATTTCGTTGCGTTCTCAGGAAGATGAATACCTCCTCCTCGGCAGCCATTCTGACTAGTACTCAGAGAAAAGTATGAGAAAGAAAAAAAAAATCCCCCATGTCCCTTTAGGGGCTTTGTAGTATATAATGTTATTTAGTATTTAGTGCAAATGTATTTAATGAAATTTTGTGTAAATTATGTCTCAAATCATTTATTGGATGTGTTACATTGTAACATCTATCTATCTATCTATCCATCTATCCCTCTATCTATCCATCTATCTATCCGTCTATCTATCTATCTGTCTATCTGTCTATCAATCTTTGTTGTCAGAGTCCACCAGGGGGGCTCGGAGGCTACCAGAAGTGAGCTTGCCCAGAAGCATCAAACAGATCTGGAGGGCATATTTATGGTTTGTATATGTTACTAAAATAAGTAATAATATGAAATACAATATCAGTCAAACTCAGCAACTCCATGCTACACTTTCTGAAAGGCGATTCATGTTGTGATGCTGTGTTTCACAAGTTTATCTTCCGTGTGATTATGTTGCAGCTGCTTGAAGACACCATTATCACGTTTGTGAAGGAGGAGCTGAAACTCTTTCAAAGAGTTCTCTGTCCAGATTCTTCAGAAGGTGAGAAGAAAAAGGAAGACACTGTGGACAGTGAGGAGGAAGAGCAGAGGAAGAGCAGCAGAGAGGCCCTTCTGAAGATCACACTGCACTTCCTGAGGAGAATGAAGCAGGAGGAGCTGGCCGACTCTCTGCAGAGCAGTAAGAGGTTTACTATGATGCAAATAGGCTGTATTCTGGCTCATGAAGTATGCTAACTAGCCTTAGAATGGCAATGTCAACATGCTGATGTTTACTCTCATGGAGATGAAGAGGGAAACTCAGGGGATTGCTAAAGTCGTCAGGCTTCATCCTCTGGGGACCAAGAACATCTACACAAAACTCCATGGCAATCGATCCAGTAATTGTTGAGATATTTCAGTCCAACCAATCAACCAACCGACTAGTCTATATCCACGACCTTCCACTTCCAGGATTGCTCCGAGTTGTCTGTTACACGACTAAAACAACTTTTGAACGTACACATTTTCCACCAAAATAAGTTCCTTCCTGAGGCTATTTTGCCGCCCAAGACCATTGTGATTGGTTTAAAGAAATGCCAATAAACCACAGCACGTTCCTCTCCCATCCCGGAATGCTGTGTGGACTAGCCAGACCCTCCTCCGTAGCGCGAGGAAGGTCTGGCAATGCGAGACTACCAACCGACTAACATCGTCATCCATAGAGCCACGGCACAAAAAAAAAAATCACAATTTTAGAATGATAGGCCTTTTTTATATACTTAACTTGCGTATGTAAGTTACGCAACATACTTATTTTAATCCAAACCACAATATTTTCCTACACCTAATCCAGTAGTTTTGTTTAAATTAACAATGTTAACCATTGGGTTACCATGGGTTAAAGCTAAAGGGGTACCCAGTGACACCAAGGGGTCCTAAACAAGCATCTGTATGTGATGAGTTGGGAGAATAGGTTGCCCTAGCAACTGAGCAAGGATAAAAAATAATTTTAAAAAACCATTAAGGTTGAGTTCTTTAACTAATAGATGATGATGGCTTTACTTTACTGGGAGGAATTCGCCATCTCTAACTTGCTAAGGACCAATTGAGTAATTCAACTAGCCCTCCCTATAGCCAGTTAGCGTCAGTGCACACTATAGTTTATTAACTGTCTAGTTCCAGGCATTCGGCAATTCATCAGGCACATCCAATACTAATTTTAGAGAAGAACAGTGGTTAGTTTGCACCTTTAAAGTAGAGCAGTGCATACATGTATTAGTACACTTTTGCTCAATATCAGAATTCAAGGAAAGTCTTGGCCGAATAATCTTATGGAACTACCCTACGAATGATGATTGTTAATAAGTGTGACTGTAGGGATATTGAGACATTAAAGTGGAAAAAGTAAACATTCATCATCAATGTAGACATTGACTTTCACATTTACTCATTGATTTAATTTTACGTTTGTTCTTTCAGAAGCCGTTGGTCCTATATGCCAGCAAATAATCAAAAGAAACCTAAAAGGGAAGTTCCAGCGTTTTTTTGAGGGAATTGCTAAAGCAGGAAACCCGACACTGCTGAATGACATGTACACAGAGCTCTTCATCGCAGAGGGAGGGAGTGGAGAGGTCAACGACGAACATGAGATCACACAGATCGAAACGACATCCAGGAAACCATCAAGACCAGAAACTATGATCAAATGTGAAGACATCTTCCAACCATTGCCTGGCAGAGAGCATCAACCAATCAGAACGGTGCTGACAAAGGGAGTGGCTGGCATTGGGAAAACAGTCCTCACACATAAGTTCACTCTGGACTGGGCCGAAGACAAAGCCAACCACAACATCCAGTTCACATTTCCGTTCACCTTCAGAGAGCTCAATGTGCTGAAAGAGAAAAAGTTCAGCTTGGTGGAACTTGTTCATCACTTCTTTACTGAGACCAAAGAAGCAGGAATCTGCAACTTTGACAAGTTCCAGGTTGTGTTCATCTTTGACGGTCTGGACGAGTGCCGACTTCCTCTGGACTTCCACAACAACCAGATCCTGACTGATGCTACAGAGTCCGCCTCAGTGGATGTGCTGCTGACTAACCTCATCACGGGGAAAGTGCTTCCAACTGCTCGCCTCTGGATAACCACACGACCTGCAGCAGCCAATCAGATCCCTCCAGAGTGCGTTGACATGGTGACGGAGGTCCGAGGGTTCACTGACCCACAGAAGGAAGAGTACTTCAGGAAGAGATTGAGAGAGGAGGAGCAGGCCGGTAGAATCATCTCCCACATCAAGACATCACGAAGCCTCTACATCATGTGCCACATCCCAGTCTTCTGCTGGATCACCGCTTCAGTTCTGGAAGATGTAACGGGATCACAAACCAGAGACGAGCTGCCAAAGACCCTGACTGAGATGTACATCCGCTTCCTGGTGGTCCAGTCCAAAGTAGGGAATGTCAAGTATCGTGGAGGAGCTGAGACGGATCCACTCTGGAACACCGAGACCAGCAAGATCATCATGTCTCTAGGGAAACTGGCTTTTGAGCAGCTGCAGAAAGGCAACCTGATCTTCTACGAATCCGACCTGAGAGAGTCTGGCATCGATATCACAGCAGCCTCGGTCTACTCGGGGGTGTTCACACAGATCTTTAAAGAGGAGTGTGGGCTGTACCAGGAAAAGGTCTTCTGCTTCGTCCATCTGAGCTTTCAGGAGTTTCTGGCTGCTCTGTATGTCTACGTGCAGTTCATCAACACCGGTGTCAACCTACTGTCAGAGCCACAGTCCAGATCTAGTTGGTGGTCTAAGCTGTTTACATTCACATTAACTGAAAAAACTATCTTCCAGAGTGCTGTGGACAAGGCCCTACAGAGTCCAAATGGACACTTGGATTTATTCCTCCGCTTCCTCCTGGGTCTTTCACTGGAGACCAATTACACTCTTCTACGAGGTCTGTTGAAACAGCCAGGATGTGGCGCGTATACCAATCAGGAGACGCAGTACATCAAGGAAAAGATCCGTGAGAATCCATCTCCAGAACGGTGCATCAACCTGTTCCATTGTCTGAACGAACTCAATGATCATTCTCTAGTGGAGGAGATCCAACAGTACCTGAGTTCAGGAAGTCTCTCCACAGACAAACTGTCTCCGGCTCAGTGGTCAGCTCTGGCTTTCTTCTTACTGTCATCAGAAGAAGACCTGGATGTGTTTGACCTGAGGAAATACTCTGCCTCAGAGGAGGCTCTTCTGAGGCTGCTGCCAGTGGTCAAAGCCTCCAACAAAGCTCTGTAGGTGCACTGCTATCCAAATAAAAGTCATATTAAGCCGTACATTCATTTTACAGAGAATAAACTAAAAGATTTTGTTTGTCTGTGCGCTTTTTCAGACTGAATGGCTGTAACTTGTCAGAGAGAAGCTGTGAAGCTCTGGCATCAGTTCTCAGCACCAAAAACTCCAGTCTGAGAGAGCTGGACCTGAGCAACAACGATCTGCAGGATTCAGGTGTCAAGCTGCTTTCTGCTGGACTTGCGAGTCCACACTGTAGACTGGAAACTCTGAGGTCAGTATCCTTTAATCTAGGAAAAGAAAACGTTTGCAATAACTACATAGCCTGTGCCAAAAAGTCTACAATTCTAACTGGTCAATATGTCATGCCTGACACTGACTTGCATTTAGAGCTAGGATTCAGAAACACCTAACCCCCATTAATCTGTTGCTATTTGCTTGCTTTCCATGTGTGTTGGCAGACTGTCAGGCTGTCTGGTATCAGAGGAAGGCTGTGCTGCCCAGGCCTCAGCTCTGCGCTGTAACCCCTCCCATCTGAGAGAGCTGGACCTGAGCTACAACCATCCAGGAGACGCAGGCGTGAAGCTGCTCTCCGCCGCCATAGAGGATCCACGCTCGCAACTGACTGTTCTCAGGTATGGAGAGACTTACTGCCAGGCAGAGGTCATTTCCATATATTCCTCCATTTTTTATTTGCCTATCATGGCCACAATCACTGTGGCAATAGGCCTTTTCCTCTGGTGACTTCCTCATGCTTCTTCTGGGGGGGATCCCCAAGCTCTCCCAGGCCAGGAGGGAGTGATCTTTCCAGGCTGTTGAAAGTCTACTCTAAGGTCTCCCTTCAGTCAGTTCTACCTAGAAAGAGGCATCCATTCTAGGCACACAAACCACCAAAACGTCTCATTTAAATGTAAAAAAGGAGCAGTGAGGTAGAATTCCCAACCCAACTCACTACTCACTGAGCTACTGCCACCCCAACCTGGTGTGGTTGTAACCCCAACAGGTTCTCACATGCTCCTTTACCTGGATCTGTTTGTGGTTACATGTATGCATATATTATTATAAATGAGAATGTGTTAATTTGACTTGTATTTCCCATCCCCAGTGTGGAACATGGTGGAGTGAAGAGGTTAAAGTCAGGTCTGAGGAAGTGTAAGTGTGCACTTATCTACTTTGATTCATAATGACAAAGCACCATTCCAATTTTTGGTGTAATGATACGGACATCTGATATATTTGAATGTAGAGGCGTTTGTCAAACTGTATATGAATCAAATCAAATTTAACAAGAGTAAAATGATGTTGTGTTGTCTTATTCTCCCCGTCAGATGCCTGTGAACTCCGGCTGGACCCGAACACAGTGAACAGGAAGCTGATGTTGTCTGAGGACGACAGAAAGGTGACGGAGGTGAAAGAGGAGCAGCCTTACCCAGATCACCCAGAGCGATTTCACCACTGGAAGCAGGTTCTGTGTAGAGACGGTTTGACTGGGCGCTCTTACTGGGAGGCGGACTGGAAAGGATGGGTTAACATTGGAGTGGCATACAAAGGAATCAAAAGGAAAGGGCAGGACGACGACTGCTGGATTGGACAGAATGGCAAGTCCTGGAGTCTGTTACGCTGCGATAATAATTACTCCGCCTGTCACAAAAATAGGAGAGCAGTCATACCCGTCCACCCCTCGTTTGACACTGGCAGAGTAGCAGTGTATGTGGACTGGCCTGCTGGCGTTCTGTCCTTCTACAGAGTCTCCGCTGACACACTGATCCATCTCCACACCTTCAACACCACTTTCACTGAACCGCTCTACCCCGCATTTGGGATGGAGTTAAAGCCTGGATCATCGGTTTATCTGTGTCAGTTATAGCACGAGGTCGAGTCACCTCTTGTCTGGAGAAACAGTTTAACAGAGACAATTGCTGAACACGTAATGAATGGCATACAGTAGACACGTTCAGTTGTGAACAATTTTTTTTTCAATCAGTTTCTTTTTGTCTTGGAATTAGGGGGGGGGGGTAGCGTCCAACACATTTTGTAACTTTCTGAAATTTACCATTGTACCACAACAACATGCCCTCTTTACACAGCAATTGGCCAGGTGTGCTAAGGTGTCACGGTAAGCAGAGGTAGAACTCTTCTCTCTCGCAAACTTTTTTTTTTTTTATTCATTACACGCCTACTTTTGTCACTTTTCGTTTGTACTCACAATTTTACCCCCAAGCATGCCTTCATGGACAGAAAGTTAAGAGTGGACGTGGGACGACACATCGTACAACTTTTCTTTCTTTTTGAGCACACCATCACTCCACCCATTCTTATTGCGGCCGAAGACCACATCTACACTCATTCACTTAATGTGTCTTGGGCGAATTGGACAGTTTAGTTATTCTTCTTCTGGTGTTTGTGGGATTTACCACAGCTTCAGGTGCATTACCACTTCCTTCTGGACTGGAGGAGGGCCCACTCTGATTTACATGTAGCCCAGGAAAACCAAGACAGATTCTATGTGGCTAAGTGTCTTAAATGTCATCTGGATTGTATGTGGCTATGCAAAATCTTGAAATGAAAAGTGTATATAGGGCCTTATTGCTAATTTGTCAAAATTGACTACGGCCACTACATTTGATGCCTTTGTGGAACATAGTGAGTGCAGTACATCTGTGGAAAATAACACTAGGACACCAGAAATGCCACACAAAGCAAAATACACGTTAATCAGTACAGCTAGTCTACAACTCCTCTCCTTTCATCCATTAAATGGCTCTGTGACATTTCAAATACATGTACCTAATCCATCCAGACTGTAACACCTTTCGATAATCATTGTCAATACATGTACAGATGTTTAGATTTTAAACACTAAGTTACTTTGGAACTTCTGGATGCAACAAGGGGCTGCATCCACTGATATTTAGGACATAATAGTGTTGAGTTACTCCAAAACTAACAACATACTAGATAGGTGAAAAGCAGCGTAAGCATCAGACAACCATCATCCGCTGTCATGTTCAACAGTAAAGAGTTAGCAGAGCTACCGGGGCAAATAAAAAACCCAGGGCCGACTTTGTCAAGCCAAAGCCAATGCATTTTATTTTACACATCTTGTATAACGTGGTCACCAGAATTCCATGTGCAATACACAAGTGAAAGAAATAAAAGTGAACACATGGGAGACGTGACAGACTATAACATGTTTTCATCAGATTTATTAATATTCCAGTTAAATACATTGGCTATGACACCTGTAAGTGTGCTATATATCATTGACTTTGTTATAATCTACAACACATATTTTGTTATTGTGTCAAAACTGAGACTTTTTTTTTTAATAAGCGAAATGACTTGCACAATAATAGTAACTAGATTCTGTACAACATTTACAATGTATGAAATCACAAATACTGTGTCTTAAAGTAAAAATGTCAATATAAAAAAAAATAAAAGCTCACTCACTATGGCAACAATGGACAAAATCATAGCTTTAAATCATTATTTTCATACCTCGTATGCAAATGCACAAAACCTGTGAAAGAACAAGCAAACAAACGATGAAATTCTCACTAGGTGAACAATTTGTGCAATGGAGCAAAACTTTTCATTTGTAACCTAATACTGTATAGTGCTCACTACACAGCTACTGCTCTCCTCACTGGGACACACCTGTGGAATACCATTTTATCCGGGTCGCTCTGTGCGTGTAAGAAGCATGTGTGAAACGATATTTAAGTGAAATATTTAGGTGAAAATCATTTGAAGTGAGATTCATTTACAACATAGGTAGAATAAAGTGGTTCCCCTCGTTTACAAAGACACTGAAGGCAGCATAGAATCGACTTGAGTTTCAGTTTTAAATCAGTAGGTTGCTTATAGTTAGTAGGTACATTTTCCTTGGAACACTGCCAATTATACAGTATTAATAGAACATTTAAAAAAAAAAAAAAATCCTTATTAATAGATCAGTAACTACTGTTTGCAATAAGCTAAGGAACCGCAAAGAACAACTGTGGCCTGTGGAGTTTTCGGTTTAGCGTTACTCACCAAAACACATTGTAGAGCTGGGCAATATATGGATATTATATCGATATTGTGATAGGAGACTACATATCGTCTTATATTTTGGATATTGTAATATTGTGATATGACATAAGTGTCGTCTTTTCCTGGTTTTAAAGGCTGCATTACAATAAAGTGATGTCATTTTCTGAACTTAGCAGACTGTTCTAGCGGTTCTATTATTTGCCTTTACCCTCTTAGTCATATCCACATTACTGATGATTATTTATCAAAAATCTCATTGTGTAAATATTTTGTGAAAGCACCAATAGTCAACACTACAATATCGTTGCGGTATCGATATCGAGGTATTTGGTCAAAAATATGGTGATATTTGATTTTCTCCATATCGCCCAGCCCTAACACATTGTGTATTCTTGAGGTCGAACAAGTGCATTTTCTTCCCCCCTTCTTTTCAATTGCTAGCTTGCAGTCTTCTTCACTGCCTTTGTGTCCTACGTCAGATGGTGCATTACCACCACCGACTGCCTATCGGCCTAGCCACGTGAAAGCTACAGCAGACAAAACCAAACGGGGGCATACTTGCTCTCCTGATCTCCACAGAGTACCTTTAAAAAGGGGATTTGTCAATGGCCGAATCACAGTCAACGGCCACTGCTCAACTGTTCCAGTACAGCTCCAGTTGTTGCCATTTCATAGGGACACAATACTTGCTTTTGTATGAGAGATGTAAGTGAGCCATCCAACTCTGTATAATAAGTATGAGGCCCTACCACTATTTCTGTCCATAAAAAACATGTTAAGATTTGGCACATTATATTGGCTCTTAGCACCTTTAAATACCTTTACGATGAGTCGTCTTCAGGAACACAGCACTGAATTGTCCCTCAAAGGCTCCGTGACATAGTTTACTAACTGATTGGATGTAGTATACAGCATATATTAATCATGTAGACATTCGGTTGTGTTCAGACAGCCAAATTAAAGGGTTAGAAGCGGTGTCACCTAAAAAGGCCCATGCCAGTGTTTATGCATGTTGTAGCCAATCACTACATTTACACAAATACTAAACATTAATTTTGACCATTTTACAGATTTTTTTTTTTTTTTGAAATAGTTCAACATCTATTCGTCAAATACTTCCAAATCATAACTCCCTCTAAAACGACAAACTTTTGTTTAAACAAACTACATACAACCAGTTAATTAGAGATCCGAACATTTGACATAACCAAGCTAGCCGTTTCCCAGCTTTTTTAGTCTTTATGCTAAGCTAAGCTAAGCTAACCATGTACTGAACACACAGACATTAGACGGATGTCAATCTTCTCATCTCACTCTCGGAAAGACAGTAAATACGCGGAATTCCCCAAATTTTGAAACTATTCCGCTAAGTGATCCTCCTTTGAAGCTTCCACTGGTTTCCATTCATTCCCATACTGTATGAAAATCAACTTGCATTTGCAATGGCAGATACTGGCAGGTTCTGCTCAGCACTGCCGCTCAATATTATGATGAACGATAAAACTAACATGAAGTTCACATGAAAACTGAACTCAAGCTTATTTCAAGTCTCCACAAATAGATTTTCGTACCGCCTGAAATGAAGGTTACCTGGTAGACGGTAAAAATACCATCAAACATTATGGACTGCTTTGGCAACTGGTTTGTAGAAAACATGCAAAACACTGGTATGGTCCTTTATGTTGCTAGTTGTTGTATGTCCTACACTCCTTAAATCTAGCCTCTGTTTCAGTCTGAGCCCCCGCCCCAGTGAGAGACAGCCCAGCTATAAATCAGTAACTGTAGAACAATTAGTACTGCGTCTACATGAAAATACCAAAATATGTTTTTATGTATTCCCAAATATATACCAATCCCCACATTTCAGTCGTTTTAAATCTAGAGTTATAAAATGTTGGTATACAGATTAAACATGGCACAGCAGTTCTACAGTGATTGACAGATCGATTCATAAATAAGCATTTGGTTCGAGTGGATATGAAGACCATCCACTGTGTGTGTGTGTGTGTGTGTGTGTTTGTTTGTGCGTGGGTGGGTGCGTGCAACTACATTTGTTAGCAACAGTTCCAGTCACAAGTCACAAGTAGTGAGAACATTTAGGACATTCAGAATTTCAGTTTAAAGTTATAATCCTTGAGATTTTCATTAAATCAAACCCTGTTTTTGATACCAGCATTTTTTTCAGCAATTACAGTATCTCTCTCTCGCACTTTTTTTATTTTTTTATTGTTAGTGGCGGAGTCCGCCATTCCCTTGCTGGATTCAGATTGCCTACACACATACACACATACACACACATACACACACATACACACACATACACACACACACACGAGGGATTGACAGGAGAGGATGCAGCACGTAATCCAGTTGTTACTGCTAATGCTAAGCCAACATTACCTGATGCTGCTAGTTCACTTTCACTCTCAGAAGTCACAAAACGCAGGTTAGCTCTAACTGCGATCATACAGCAAAAATGCATCTACAGAACACGACGTGGTAATCCTCTCTGAGAAAAAACAACACGGGTTTATTTGGCTGCACTGCGAACGAATGCACCCGCTGCTCTTCTGCTGCATTCCTGCCCTCGGTTTCCCTCCAGAAACCACGCGGGTCGCCAAATCAACCAGGACTAAAATCACAAGGAGTATAACTTTAAGGTAGGGGCTAATGGAAGATCCCCACAACTACAGTAATACAAGGGTGTGAGTGTGTGTGTGTGTGTGTGTGTGTGTGGCGTTTAACTCTTGATCTCCAGGATGGAGGGGTTATGGTCGAGAATGGCCAGAATGATTTTGTCCATGTACTGCCTCAGACGCAGGTTGATCTCCTCCTGCTCCTTCAAAGCGTCGACCAGCTGAGAGAGAGAGAGAGAGAGAGAGAGAGAGAGAGAGAGAGAGAGAGAGAGAGAGAGAGAGAGAGAGAGAGAGAGAGAGAGAAAATGCATTAGAAGAGCAGTCCTGACACACATTACATTTGTCAGCATTTGTCTTGCTAACGTTTGGGCCCCACTGTGTAGCTGTCGGTTGCTTTATTGACCTCTTTTGCCTTGCTTGGCCTGTAAAAGCACTTTTGAAGGTGCTATATCAAAATAAAGTTATTTATTTACTACCACTACCACTACTACTACTACTACTACACCCATCCAGCAGCGGCACACTAACCTCATCCCTGGAGGCGTTGTCGATCTCCGCCGCCAGGCACTGGGCCTTGGTATGACAGGCAAACAGGTTCTTCGCCTCGTACAGACTCAGGCTGAGAATTTGAGCGTTCAGGTCGTCGTTCTGATCCCGCAGCTTATAGTTCTCCTGAGGAAGCAAAGAGAGAACAGTTCCTTTTAGAGGGGATTGTGGGTCAAACTCTTGACTCTGTGCATTACAGAAACAGTGGCTAGTTAATATAAGGAAGTCAACACACACTTGAAAGCAATTTCAAACTTTTCTCAGCATGATACAAAACTCTTAGTAGCTGAATTGGTGTAGTGGAACTTAGGCTTAAAGAAATAGTAAATACTCTTATTTACTTTCTTGCTGAGATCTAGATAGGAAGGTCGCCACCCTCTTAGGTCTGTTAAATATAAAGCTACAGCCAGCAGCTGGTTAGCTTAGCACAACGACTGGAGCCAGGGGGAAAAACAGCTAGCCTGGCTCTGTCCAAAGATAGGCTATTGCTGTATGTCAAATATCATTTTCACATCTTAAGTTTGTCTCAAAACTCTGTGTGTGTAAAATGCAGATCTGCAAGCGTAGAACTGAGATCCAAAAATGCCTTTTCTATTCACTAATAAAAACAGGCTTCACAATGCCTGTTCAAAAAGTTGTAAATGTTAGGAAAAGATTCACAAATGCATTCATTTGTAAATTAATTCTATGTAATCACAGGTATTTTTTTAATTTGTGGAGCTTGTTTGTTTGACACAGTAACGGCTAAACTAATCGGGGTGTGTGTGTCTTTGTAAACTCTCATTTTGAAAAGGTGCTATATTGGTCAGGCTCTAACAGGTTTAATCTCAACTGTGTGTGTGTGTGTGTGTGTGTGTGTATATATTTATATCTATCTATGTTATGCACTCTTTGTGTGGACTTAACCTAAACCACTTGAGAATGAATGTAAAGAATGGTGAGCCATATAAGCCCTGACACACCAACCCGATTATCGGCCGTTGGACAGTCTGGCGAGGTCTGTGCCATCGTCAGTCTGAGGAGCCGTCGGCCTTCATTTTGGCCCATTTGACTCATTGAATTAGCCAGGGGGCAGTCGGACTCAATGACCAATCTGATTGGTGGAGTACTAGCCCTTGACTAGCGAATCAGTGCTTCTTCCACAAGAAGAAGCCCGAGAGCTGACAACGCCGGTATCTTCTTAGTACTAGCCGCGGTATTTTCTTCCGTTCAGCGAGTAATGACGACTACGACCCTTCTTGACTACTATCAACACTCTCTGATGAAAACAATGACTGACGACAGCGTGCTCTGTGTTTACTAGGTCTAGAGAAATATTCCGTCTCTTCCGTTTTGTTTTAATTTTTTGGGTGACAATACAGATGAGTGCCGCCTGCTGTTAAGGAAACGTATTAGGTCTTGCGCATGCGCAGAACGTACGCTCAAATCTACGTCGCTTCGGTGTGTTCTGAGGCACTTTTTTGGGAGACGGGAGCCGACTGATCAGTCCGACTGCCTTTTCTGCCGCCGGTTGGCCGTCGGGTTGGTGCGTCAGAGCCTTTAGGAGAAGTGATGGGGAGTGTGTGCCGTGTGTGTGTGTAAACCTGTTTCAGTCTCTTGACTTCATGTTCCATCTCGATCTCTCTGGTCCTGCTGTTGTACTCCGACAGGCCCTTGCCCTGTCCTGGATGCTCCATCTCCAGCTTAAACATCTGCAGATACTCCAGCTCCCGGCGGAGATCATCAATCAACTGCACAGAAAAGATGCCCTTTAATGGAACTGCTTTACATTTTCCATGGCACCCTTCGGTCATGTAGAGTCAGAGTGCCTCACCTCCTGCATGGCCTCCTTTTCCTTCTGAAACTCATGGCGGTTATGCCAGAGCTTGTCCATTATCTTCCTGTAGAGGTCCATCTCATCTTTCAGCCTCAGACCGGTGTCCTCCAGCTTGTCTGTCATCCTCTGCTTCTCCTGCACAGGAAAGAGGGCAGGAAGCCATTGTTGAGATAGAAAGCAAATTCACTTTTTAAAAAGGTTAAAAGAATAATCCTGCTTTATTACAATTTGAGTCTTACTTTTGTAGTTTTGGCCAATATTTATTATACTGGAATTTTAATTCCTGTTTAGTTATGACCAATTTGAATCAGAGTCCGCTTAAACGGCCAAAAGTGTGAACACAATAGACATACGGCTAAAAACAAGGACCACGAAGCTGAACAAGGTAAACATAAACATTGGACTACTATGTACAGATGCAAGTTTGTAGAAGAAAAAAAAAAAAGGGAGGGGAGGTCAGGAAATGTCTTGGAAATAATTAAATGACGCCTCTGGGTTGTAATAAATACAATAGTCCTTTGGGTCAGTCACACTCACCTGGTCCAGTTTCTCAGTCTGCGACTTGAGTCTGCACACATTCAACTTCATCTCTCCATTCTCTTCTTCTAACAGCTGTATCCTACACACACACACACACACACACACACACACACACACACACACACACACACACACACACACACACAGTACAGTATCCCACAGAACTAAAACTCTACAGTACTTTACATCTTTGACAAGTTCAGGTTTACTGAATAAATCATGAAACTGGCGACACAATCCAACAGATTGGAGAAAAAACATAATCCATGCACTTTTTGTTCAGCTTAGGTTTACTGCAGACTTCTCATCAACATCATAAATCATAAATCCACCGGATATATATCCGTCGTGGATATAGACTACTGATGAGTTTACCTGTTACAGAGCAGGTCTATCTCCATGTTTCGGTCCCTGTCCAGCTTGCTGTAAGCCTCCCGGTGCCTCTTGGTCTCCTCTTCCAGACTCTGATCTGCCCTGGCCTCGGCATCCTTCACCTGCTCCTCCAGCTCATGCACCCTGGGATTAAAAACACAAACAACAACAACAGTACATGCAGGTCAAATATGCAATGTTTAACATAGTGGCAATAAAGCTGCCATCAGATTGGGTTGGATAAAAATTCTATGATTTCCAGATGAGGTTATGTAGACCTAAACCCTTAAGACGTAATACAACACCCTCAGTCTAATTTAAAAAATAAATAAATAAAAAGTTAATATGACTAATTCTAGGCCAACATAAAAAAGCATAAATAAATAAAGGATGCAGCGATTGTGTTGTCCTACCTGTGAACAAGTTGCGTGTTCTCCTGTTTGAGTTTAGACTTGAGGTCACCGTTGGCCAGACTGTCGCTTTCCAACTCCGTCACCTTCTTCTCCAGATAACTGACCTGAGAAAGACAACCAGGCTTTAAACTTCCACATCCTACCACACACACACACACACACACACACACACACACACACACACACACACACACACACACACACACACACACACACACACACACACACACACACACACACACACACACACGACCTCAGGTGGAGATGAGCTCCTCTGGTTGTGTTTACTTTATATCATAGACATTCCTAATATCGGAGCCCTTTTATTAGGTACAGTATACCTCCTCATAGCAAGAAATCATGTAGCTGCAACTCCAGGCACACAAAGGTCAAGAGGTCGAGTTAGCTTTTAGCTGGTCTCCTGCTTTTATTCAGAAGGCTTGAACATGACAGTACCCATGTGTATTGTGTAGTATGTCAGCATTGTGCCTCAAAAGGCTGAGGAGACAAGGTCATCAGTGTTTGTCAGTCTCTGTAGAGCCAGATTAAGAAGGAGCTGGCAACACACACACACACACACACACACACACACACACACACACACACACACACACACACACACACACACACACACACACACACACACACACACACACACACACACACACACACACACCTCCAACTATTACCTCCGCCAAGGAGGTTATGTTTTCAGTTTGCTTCTTGGTTTGTCTGTCAGCAAGATTATGGAAAAACTACTGGCCCGATGTGGTGTCAAAATAATCGGAATAATGAGTACGCGACTGGGAAAATTCACACTGCATAAACATTGTGAAATAGGGCATGCCTCAGTGGAGGCCTGCGCTCTCCGAGTGCCCTTCTAGTTTTATATGAGTTTACATTTTTTACTTGGTTACAGCTAAAATGTTTGTTGAGAATAAAAACAGTATTAAAAACAGTCAGGGAGAACACCTCTTTCACTTTTTCCAGATTAGGACTTTGTCAAGAAAGACATTCCCCCACTTTCCAAACCGCCCCCCTCCCCCGGAAACCCTGACTGATTCCCTCCTGGCGATAGATCCCGACCGAAAAAAATGTGTTTCTGCATTGTAGGATCTATTATGCTCGACCTCCGCGAACCCTCGTACTTTGACAGAAGCGGCATGGGATGGCGATCTGAACATGACTATTACGGACCAACAATAGGACCTTGCTCTGGCTATGGCTCCCTCTTCCTCCACATGTGCTCGTCATGGCCTAATCCAATGGAAGGTCCTTCATAGAGTCCACTACACAAACGCAAAATTGTCTAAAATATACTCCACTGTCCGGGACGCCTGTAACAGGTGTAACCAGTCTCCTGCCAACCATTCTCATATGTTCTGGTCTTGCCATACATTATGTACTTTTTGGATGAGCATTTTTGACACCATGAGTAGAGCCTACGAGCACATTATTCCCCCTAACCCCTTGTCAGCCATTTTTGGCATTTCCTCTGACGCTAATCTCCCCTGTTGCACTGGAGGCCCTGGGTTATATCTGCGCAGACTGATCTTTCAACTGGATAAGACCCAGGATTAATCTGACTAAAAGGTTCTAAATTTAGTTGAGTTAGATTTTCACTGAAAAGGCTGTATCTTGACATTCCAGAGAACGAACCTTTCCTAGAACTTGCGACTCCGCTTATCTCTGACTTTGAGTGTGAGCTCCTTTCTGACTGCTTTTTTTTTTTTCTCTCTCTCTCTCTCTCTCTCTCTCTCCACGTGTGTTCTGTCACTTGTTAAAATAAAAAGAGTTGGACAAAAACAAAAGTCAGGGAGCACTGAATACTAAACTGTACCTACAATACTAAAATAATAAGCATGCCTTCATGGGACACTCCAGCAGGATCATCCACCATGTTAAAAGGCACCCCGCAACATAACACTAACTTCAGTTCACCCCAATGATCTGTACAGTTTGAACTAACATACTATAGTGAAAAGGAACTCTATGGTGCAATCACCTCAGTTTGAAATAGAATGGGATGGTTTTAGTGAATTGTTGAGTCCATGCATCCAAGGAATTAAAAGGAGGCATCCTACCCACTACAGCTATTGCTACCACCAGACAGGTGAACCAGAAACAAACAGCTAATCATTTTAAAAAGGTTTTCATGCAAAATGTACAAAAAACTGCCTGCATTTTTGAGGGTGTGTGTGTTTGTACTTTCTCTGTGATGTCGAGGTCGCAGGAGTCGATGCTGTCTGTGAACAGATCCTCTGTGCTGCTGCCCTGACTGGACCCAAACACGCTGTGGTTGGCCTTGGAACAGCTGACTGCAGGGAGGAGATGACCAGTTAGGAACCAACAGCTCAGACAGAGGACACCGTTACCCATTCTACATGATCGCCAATCACATACAGACTGTGCCAGCTTCTGAAACTGCTCATCCATTTTAGGACTCTTATTTGTCACCCTGCTTAAATGCTGAACCCATCATTGGGATCTGTTAAAAGTGACTGTCGCCCCCTTCTTTCTATGCAAATGCAGATTTACGCGTACTACTTCTATTAAAAAAAAGAAAGAAAGAAAGAAAGAAAGAAAGAAAGAAAGAAAGAAAGAAAAGGTCTTCAGTAGGAAGGTCAGGTCACTTACCGTCCAAATGCTGTGCTGGAAATCTTCGATTAGGGCTGAAACACAAGAGAGAGACTGAGTCGCACACACCAGGGCTGACAACTCTCACACATTGACACTATTCACACGCTTCTCACGCCCCCCTAACGCCTATTTTCTCAAGCAGAGACAAATGTATATTTATATAACTGATAGCTTGCTTTGCCCGGATACCTACATGGGAACATAACATTAATGTTTAGAATAAACAGCTGACAAAGCTAACACTTTGTGTGGAAATAATATGAAAGGGAGGATAAACAATATGATGGGGGAGGATTTTTAAACCTGTAATAAGCGCCGAGCTGCTGCTGAAAACTAAAAAAAGGAAAAGAATTCTTAAAGTCTTTCATTCAACATGTTATAAATGATGCTTCATGTTTCTGATCCAGTCCCTCCTGTCTGTCCACAGCAGCTGTCAGTAGCTACTTCTCTGCACTGAGCATTTTTTTATCTCTTTACCTCCACAAGTTGGTGTCTAGCTGCTGCTCTGTGCGCCGGGCAGACACTGCAGGCTCTATTTTAGTGAAGCCACTGGTGAAGACAGATCGCAGGTGTCCCGCGTAAGTGCGCCGGAAGAAAAACGGCACCTTTGGTCATATTCGTAGGCGCCCCCTTGGCACACCTGTGGCCCACTTGGGCAACGGTGGGAGCCATGGAGCTGTGTGAACTGTTTTTATGTTTCAGTGCAGAATAAGCTGTGTAGAATAATTCATCATAAAGACACGCTTGATGTGCACGTATGTGGGCTATTTTACAACTTTGACTACTATGCGGTTATTGTTATTGCTACCTCTGATCACAAATCAAGCATCAAAGATTGGAATACATCAAATCATTGAAAGTTGAGTTGTTTGAGCCTATTAAAATTGGCACAGACACTCCTTTATCTGCCACGGTTTTTCACAAACTGTTCTTTTGTCGCCGTTTTGCATCTCACACACAAAACACAGAAACACAAAACTTGCAACCAGCCACCCCATCAGAATGGGATACGGTTGCTATAGCAACAGCTCAGGCTCACCCTTTGATGTGGGTGCAGCATCTGATGCCAAGAATGAATAAGGAGGGTGGGATTGGGGTGGATGGCTTATGTGTATCTGAGGCTTTGAGCAAATCAGGGAGATGCTGAGGCAGCGCCTCGAATTGTCGCTGCCAGCCAGCCCCGTTTGCTCCCGGCAGCCTCTTTGGCGTTTATGCTGTTGTCTTCGTGTGTTGTGCGTTTTACCTGTTGGCCTTGAGGTTTCGGCACAGCCTCCAGGTCGTTGAGTAGATTCACTTTCCTGCAGCACTGAGAACAGTAGATGTCCAGCAGCTCACTGTTATACAGCTGCCGATTCTTCTGAGGAGTCTGCCCAGCACTGCAAATACAAAGAACACATGGACATACAGACGTGAAATGTGGAACTCATGCTAGTCAAAATTTTAAGTAGGAAAGATATTAAATACAGTTGGTTGCAGCAACAAATGCGTTAACCACAGCGCGACCAGATCTTTTTCTTCTTGCACTGCAATTCATTTTGTGATGCTCGGACCATCAGTCAATGGTAATGGCACAATTCAACAGAGGCATCCATTGGCCCTTTCACAGCAGAAAGGTTGTTTGTTTGTTTGTTTGTTTGTTTTGAAGGGCACAGTAAGCCAGCAACCTTGATAGCCAGCGTCTGGCGGTCACCCAGAGAATAAAGACTTATCTTGGCAAGCGCCGCGCAAATTATCTGTTGCCCTGATGGCAACAAAGGGGAAGATGAATTTCCAAATGACAAATTCATATGGTTGAATAAAAGGTTGAGGTGGAGTGATTCATTATTGGGCAGTTCATGTTGTACAATAGCTGCCTCTGTGTTCTTTTGGCTCTTTAAATGTACAGATCGGACCCCACAAACAAAAATGACCGACTGGTGTATATTAGATTTTGCTTCATTGTTAATATACGTCGTGACAATACACGTTATATATTTTGTTGTTGGTACATCGACAGAGCTTCGGTTGAGCTGGTAATCTTGTTGCAGACCTGTTTCAGTGGAAAGTGAACGAGCAGGCGGCAGTGACAAAAAGCTGCAACCGTCACATACACACTCATGCTAATTTAACTAAATGTTATCAGACCAATCGTTTTTTCTATTCGGCTTGTCCCCCATCATTGTTACTTCAATGATGTTCTCCTGTATGACAGAGGCTATTAAAATGCTACACATACTATCTGTGATCATAATGACAGTGTTTATGGTTTAACCTCAAATTTACATGAAACTCTAGATATAATTCACTGGGAGGCAGCCATCGGATCAGTCTGCCTCTGTATATTAATTGGCTGGAGCAACTTGATTGGAGGGTCAATCGCTCTTAAACTTAAGACATTCAAAACATGAATCAATAGTGGAAATACAGGAATACCGGGCAATATGATGGTGATACTTAACTGAAATAAGTAATAATCAGATTGCTGACTAGAACTTCTCGTAGATTGTATGCAGTCTTTGGAGAACTATAATATATAAATAAAATATGTAATAATCTTCAATATAGGTTTTGTTAACAGAAAAAAAAACTTCATAGGGCAAAATCGGACTAATAAAATCTAATGGCGCCTTTCCACATTTACATGGTACCTAATCGCCCTCGCCTTTTGGTTTCTTCCACAACTTAAAAATTCCTGGTACCTGCTAACAGGTACTTTTTTAGTACCTCCTCAGTCGAGGTTCCAAGCGAGCTGAGGCGGAGCCGAGAAGGTGACGTGAAACCCTGCAGGCTACGGAGATTGGTCGGAAAGAATCGTCACTGATCACTGCATTGCTAGCGACAGACGGCATTTTTAAATAGTTTAGCCAGCGGTGTTTTTTGCTGCCGGAGGCTCCGCATGAGCCTTCCATAGCATACAAGTGGCCTGATGTTTATACTTGTGCGCTGGTGTGTGTGCGGTGCCGTGTAGTGTGTGGGAGAAGTGAGAGAGTGCTGCGCGATTACTCACGCGGCAGGCAGCGTACTCTAGGAGTCATATAGTGAGAGAAACAAAGTGCACCGTTCTTCCCGACCACGTCGGGAAAATCTGGAGCAGGAAAAGTTAACTATCTTTGTTGATTTCATGTTGTTTTACGGAGAAGGAGAACCAGGAAATGAGTGGGAGAAATGCAACGCTACCAAGCCATGCCCACGGCAGTCACTATGACGACTCAGCCAAGCTGAGGCGGTACTAAAATCTGCAATGGAAAAGGGGACGACACGTCCCAAGTCGAGCCGTAGTAGAGTCGAGTCGAGGTGAAGTCTGAACAGGTGGTACCACCATGTAATGGAAAAACGCCATATAAATTCTATAACGTCATGTTGGTCAAACACCTAAACCAATCAGCTCTCAGATCAGTGGAGAGCCAGGCATTTCCCATCATGTTGGTGGATTTTGTGGCGTACTGTTGCTGTATGTTTGCATGATGTCAGAGCAGGTGGGGAGATCTAACCAGCTGCGCTTTGGTGCTGCGCTAGTTGCGCTGTGCTGCGCGAGCTGTGCTATCGTGCTGGCCTCTCAAGCAAGAAAAGGAAAGGGTTTTACTGATAACATTAACAATGGCTCAATTTCTATTCAAGTGTCCCAGGTAGCCACAACAGGGGGCACAGTGAGGCTGCATGAACAATACCAGCACCCTGAAAGTGAAAGCTAAAAAGGAATTCAGCCATCATACATTTCATTATCTACAGCTTGTGTTTTTTCTTACTGTGACATGTCAACTTGTCTTCCATGAAAAAGGCCTTTCAAGCATACCGCGTCCCCTCGTTGTACTGCAAGTAGTACTTTTGCTTACTCTGTAATAATAAAAAAGTTTTATATTCTAGTATGGAACAGGAACAGATCAAGAAAAAGGAAACCAAAAGTGACCCACCCTGTTACGTCCTTGAAAAATATACTTCAAGATACAAATGGATGTGATTCAGGGTGTGCGCCGCATTCTGAATTCACCCAACCTGGAGAGGGAAGGGGAGGATCCCAGGTCTGAGAAGCCATTTGTCTCGGTGTCTCAGGGCAAGGACTGCTGGGGGTAAAATCCACATCCTCCCCTCACCATAATCTTCAAACTGCTCCTCCCGGAGAGATGACAGACGCAACGGGTGCCAATCAGGTGTCTAGGGTTGCATAGCAGGAAGTTACAGGAAGGGTGGTTCATTCAAAAGGGAAAAGAACAATAAAAATGCCACAGTCAAATCTAAAACAAACTGAAAGTTACCTCTTCCGCTCCTGTTACTCACTTATAGACAATATAAATATATATAGGCTCTAGAACATTTCCAAAAAAGGATGGGCCAGGCTGGGGCCACATGCAATTCTAGGTCGCACCAAATATACCCGGTGGGGACTAACCATCTTGACACATGAATACAATTGGCTCATTAGCTTTCCAGTTCACCCAATTTATGCAATTCCAAGACTGTTTATGGACTGCAGTGGGCAGAAATACTGAAATATACCTTTTTAGGAATAGGGGAAAATGACTTTAGAACTACATACACTACAGAAAATGTTTTGCCCCAAACTGCATGGGGTATACATGGATACCCATAGAACCTAGTTACATTCGGATATCTTGAGGTGAGTGGTCAAGGGACCCCTTTGAAAATGGCCACCGTTTTTCCCTCACAAAATTTTGCCTAATTTTTGGAGCCGTCATTCAGCCCCCTTTTCAACAAGCTGGCATGACACATTTTCTACCAATGGATGCCTTAATTGTGACTACTTTCATATGATACAAATATATTTACTTTATCCTTAAACAGTTTGAGAAGAGTAGAGGGGCAGTGAGATACAGGCCTGCCCCCATCCCCTCAGATGCCATTTTAAGTACTAAGTAGCCCGATAAGGGCCCACTCCCAGATATTGCTACCCTGCTTGCCTTGCCGGATCAAAGGTTTTCGCCTGTCCATGTCACACTCCCCGCACCACAACCCTCACCATACCGCGCTGCTTTCTGGGTAGGACCCGTGCTGCATGATAACGGGAGGGCCCAGCTTGGCCTCACCGTTCTAAACAGACAAACAAATTGAAACATTAGCATGTCAACAAATCCGCACTAGGTTGCAATGATTAATCAACGTGAGCGACGTCATTGATATAGTCATCAGTTAGTTGGTGACATCATCAGGCAGCGCCTCAGCAGTCGCTGCCCGCGGACCCTGCTTACATGAGGGAACAACAGCGTGAAGCTTTGGCTAAACCTTCACAAAAAAAAAGAAAAAAAATAAAACCTAAAAAGAGTAGTAGTAGTAGTAGTAGTAGAGCATTTCTCACCAGGCGGTTTGCCCTGTCCTTCGCTAACGTCGAATCGAAAAGCCGTTATGCAGGCTAAGATAAAGACACAAACCAGTAAACATTAGCTGCCAGTCAGTATGGCAGTATGGCAAACAACAGATGGAGAGCTTCATTCTGCAAACATTTTCACCTAGTGATGTGGAATTGCTGGGTGACGGTGTAGCCGTATCTCGTTGGTACACTGGTTAAGGAGCCAACGTGGCGAACCATCTATCCAGCTACTTTAAATAACTCCCGTACTGTATTGTGCTCACGAAGTTAACTTCATTTAACATTTCGTGTGCATGCTTTTGCAGGAATTAGCCATTCCAGAGCTTGCCTCCCTAACGTAAATGTTCCGGCCAAAAACAAAAGTTCCCTTCCTGCCACTATTTTGCAGAGGCACGGTATCAGTGTCACCGTGAGCTTAGCTGCCACCCAAGACAATGCAAACAAGCCAGTATATTTTTTCCTTATCCTAGAATGGGTATGTAGTAAGCCAGACCTTACTCCAGTGCTGATACAGCTGTGGAGATAGGTCTGGCAAATGCTAGACTAGATAGTAATCCAGTCAACTAGACTCAGTAACACTTAAGACGATGGGACGTGAAATGTAATTTTAAAATATGATCTTAAACCCTTGTTATGTCTGTTAAAGCAGTAGCTCCATTGGTGTGGCTTTAAAACCAAACAGGAATTTGATTTGACATTTACTATGTCCTTGAATAGACTTTAAAATTCAACCTGGTAAGCCACCCTCTGATACTACAGTAGACTTCTAGCATTTTGACCTGGAGATGGTCTCGTTGCTCTTTGTTTTTATCAGACACTCGAGTGGGATGTAGCATGGCCCAGATCTGTGTGTCATCAATTATGCCTGGCCTGTCTGGCTTCACTCCAACTGAGTGTGCCCAGGCAGGCTATACGACCCAGTCACAAAACACACAAACACACACACACACACACTTTATTAAGACTGGTTTGTGGAGATGGTGGACACACATGCACAGGTCTCTTGAGGGACTCCTGAGTAGCTCTTATTCATCAATTATAGACATTTTGTCTGAGATGAAGAGAAGTGTGTGGCGATATGGAATTATGAAAAAGAGTATAAATGGGGAATTTCAAGTAAGTTAATCCAGGTATGTGCGGTAATGGCTGACCTTACACAAAAATACTTGGTGGTCTACTGTCGGGTTTACATATCAACATCATGCCACCATAAAACAAAATTAATTAGACATTACACTTTTTCCTCAACCCTGTTCCCTTTTAAGAGTTTAACTGCCATCTACTGCTTAACATCCCAACGCTGTGTAGTTTAGAGTAACGGTGTTGTTGTGGGTTACTCCCCTAAAGCAAAGTGGGTGGGCAGAATTGCAGCATTGTGTTGATTCTTTAAGCAGGCGACCTTAACTTCCAACTGCAGCAGACGCTCCTTAATCTAGCAGAATAACTCAGAACACCTGTGTGATTCCACAAAGACCAACAGCAAAGCTGCCAGTTCCAATAGGGAATGATACAAGTATGGTGATGTCCTACCCAAACAGGTGCCATGTGCGTTTACAACTGACGTACAGAGTGAGAAGATGCCGTAATCAAGCACAGTCTGTGCAATAATGCCGCTACTTCGCTATAATACAGATTAGAGCTAATTAGCCAAACCAAGTGAAAACACCTTGTGTTGGTGGGCCAAGTGAGGCAGTGAAACTGCATGGATTATTCAAATAAACTCCTAATCACTGAAATTACTTTCCAATGTTCTTCTTACCTGTAACTATAATACCTCTGTAAAGCCAAGTACACACCGCACTATGCATCCGACATAGTGTGAAGTCAAATCTTAAATCAAAAGGTGGATCCATTCACACCAGCAGCACATTAAATTAAGTACCATCCTGCTTCTGTTGGGAAACGTGACTCACTGTTTTGAGAAACCTCTCCCCAATCTGACACACACACACACACACACACACACACACACACACACACACACACACACACACACACACACACACACACACACACACACACACACACACACAAAAAAATAATAATAATAAAACACACACACACACACACATTTTAAATGTGCATGCTAATTTCCTCTCCAGTCATACTCATGTGGTTTCGTGTGTGTGTATGTGTGTAGTGTGTCATCCAAAGAAACATAATGCGTAACCCTTTTACGTGGAGTGTTAATCCACTGTGGTGGTTCTGTACTCGTGTGGTAACACAAACCATCCCTCACACACTGTATCACTCCGTCAGCATTCCACTGGGGTTTAGCTGGGACAAAGCCATACCCCATCTCTTTCACCCCCTATCTCCTCCACTTTCCCTCTTCTCTAGTTCTCCTTGTGCTAAGCAAAATCGTCTAATTGGGCTCATCCCTAGTGGGAATGGGTAGTCATACACGCAACAAACAGCAACTTATGATATATAGCATTTTCCTAGATAATTTTGATCATTTATGCTACTTTCCATGCTACTTCCTTTCCATATGCCCAAACATTTTTGCCCAAATCAATATGCCAGTAAAAGAAAAAAAAATAGATATAATGCTAGTAATATAAAGAGTAATACAATGGTGTGCCAAATAAAGCCAAAAGCAGATCAAACTTTGACTCACTTTTTAATAACTAAGTGTCATAATTCACTTTCCTACAGTAAAAAACCAAATTAGGTAAATGATAGGAAATACCTCATGGTGATTCAAAAAAATACTTTAAAAAATACCTTTTCATGGTAGAAAGGCTTCAGGGTCCCACTTTTTGCACTATTGAAAGGATTCACAGAAAGTCTCACAGAATTCTGTGGAATGTTAACGAACTGGTTAACACCGGGTATTAGTGGTGGTGGCACGGTATGTGGAAATTCCGCGCCACTCAATGGAAAACAATGCCAATGTAAAGTCAATGGGAAGCATGACGTGAGCATTAGGAGCTTACTACCGGGTAGCGTAGTAGCATGAAAGCCCGAAAACTGGCGTGTAAGGAGGGTGGGAGGTGGATGGGCTTCAAACAACACAGACTCTTCACCCAGGAGAGACCATCTGGTCCCGCTGTGGTCACGCTTTTCCTAAAACCCAACCGTGAACCGTCCTGTTGTGTGTCCTAAGGTCCTGTTATTGTTTTCCTAAACCCAAACCATCCCGCTTCTTTCTTTCCTAAACCTAACCGTGTTGTCTCTCCCGGCCCTGTTATTGTTTTCCTAAACCTAACCATCCTGCTTTTCTTTTCCTAAACCCAACCGTCTCCTGAAGTGTCCTACTGCGGTCATGGAAACGTAAGCTCCACCCTTTTAGCGACCTTTTTCCTTAACTTAAGGTGCGCAACGGTTCATTTCAACGGAATTCATCCTGTGTCTAATCATGGAATTTTTTTATGACTTCAGGAACTGCCACAGATTTCGTGGTTCATTTCACTTATAGAATTCTGTGGAGATCAGCTGGAAAGGGATTATCCAGGACTGCTACTGTGTGGCTTAGTCCATTCATACCAACTTCCATTGGGAATCTATCAAGGCCTGTATAGGAGTTGTGTTGCTTTTACATTCTGCCATATTCCTGCACACACTCTGGCATTGGTGAGAGGTTGCGTGAGTTAAGATGGAATTACATCCCATTTGGCGGATGGGACCTATCTTTTAAAGATAATTTTTTGGGGCATTTAGGCCTTATTGGCTATGACATGATGACTAATATGGAAAAAAATATGGAAGACATTAGAAAAGGAGAGAGAGGGGAATGACGTGCAGCAGCGGGGTCAAGAGGTCGGAGTCGAACTTGTTGCCGCTAAGCGCCGAGGAGTAAACCTCTATATATGCGCTTCATGAAAATTGGATTATGACTCTGTCACTCTATATATCCACCTTTGAGTTATTAAACAGGCTCAAAAGCTTCACCATTAGAGCTGCATCTGGTAAATGTAACCGCTGGTCAGTAACAGACGCGTTGGTTGGAGCTAACGCCGGGACCCACAGCCATCTTCAGTATCTCCCCTCACAAATCCTGGTAGGAGGGGGCGGATGGAAAGAAGAAAGGAAAAAAAAAACAAGAGGGGAGAAATCAACTAAATACATGTTATCAGGGTTGGCTACTACAATTAATCGTATCGTAATCAAAATCGCACATGGACTCACTGCAACTTCCAAATCGCTGGGGTTGTACCATTTGTTAAAAGGGCTAACTATGTTTCAAACCATTAAGAATTAAGTTCTTGTGTTTTCTTGCAGAGACGTCCCAGCCTACAGCCAAATTGTAATCCTACAGACTAATGGAGAGCCATGTGCCTTTGTACAGACTCCCACAAAACTCCGCTATATCATTTTACATTTTTTTTTTTTTTTCAATGAAAATAAGAATAATGATACTAAAATTTATCATTCCCTCCAATATCCTGGAATCATATCATCGCACTCACAACATCAAATAAAAAATAATAGCAGTTAGATATTTTCCTACATTGTGCAGCCATACACAGTATGATACATCTCTGGATTGATAATCGATAGGAATAGTTGGCTTATTCACTTTTAAAAATACAATATATTTATATAAATATATATAAGGGTTACATATTAATATACACACACACACACACACACACACACAAACAATAACACACAATAACACACACATAACACACAATAACACACACACACACACACACACACACACACACACACACACACACACACACACACACACACACACACACCACCATCGTTTGGGGTTACTTTAGAAATTTCCATTCCACTCCATTACAGACACAGAATAATAGTGCTTTAGATCAGTTGCACTGTTTTTTTTTATCCAGGCCAGCAGCTTTCAGGATTAGCCTTATGTACTTACATAATGCAAAAAGGGTTCTCGACTGTTGTAGAAAGAAGTGGCTGGTCTTAATGCAATATCTACATTGCCCATTATCAGCAACTAACCGGGTCTTCATTAACGTTCCAAAGGTACATACTTGCTTACTAATCTGATATAATTCTTTTAAAAGGCTAACTGGAGAAAACATTAGAGAACCCTTTTGCAATTATGTAAGACACAATGTAATCTGAAAACTGATGCCCTGGTTAAAAAAAACAATGCAACTGATCTCTGTGATTGTATTCTTGTCTATAATGGAGTGTGGAATGGAAATTTCTAAGTGACCCCAAACTTTGACTGGTAGTGTGTGTGCAATATTAATATAATTAAAATAAGACTGGAAACAGAGACAGCTAGTTCTGGTCTTAAAAGGTAACAAAACCCACCTTTTAGCAACCTCTAAATGCAGATAAAATCCAGTATTGAGCTTTAACTCATCATTTACACCTCCTGTGCATTTCTTACCTTTAATGGCAAACACCCAAAGTGGTGCAAAGTCTCTTTAAAGTTGATCTTCCTATGAGCGCTAGGATCCAGGTACCTGGTTAACTTCTTACCTGCAAGAGACACAAGCCACTCAGAGATCTGGATATAAATGGACACAATACTGCACCCTCTATGCTCAGACTGCAACTTCATCCGCGGTGAGAGTACTAACCCTTTAACTTCCCTGCTGCTGTATAATCAGCCAGGCCAGTCATTCTTAAAAGTGTTGTTCATTTTAGCCATGTTAGTGACGTGGCTCTAAGTGGATGGAACTGTTTGTTGGTTGGTCATTACACCACGCCTTTCGTTTTGTTTATTTGCATTCAGATTTCCATGTTCTGCAGATGATCATCTAGCACAGGGATTTTCAACAGAGGGTTCCAGGTTACTTAGAGTCAATGCAGGCTTCCAACTTCATTGTTAATGTTTGGAAAGTTTTTTTATTTAAAAAGTCTTAACAAGAATCCAACATATTATTATTAAAGCAAATATAAATCCTCACTGCTCACTGGCCTACAGTATAGGTAAAGTAGTCACTGAGGCCATCCACAGATGTGTGTGAGCACATGCATGTTTAATCGATGAAAAACGTTAGATTAATAAAATCATGGCAACAACAATTATTAGGCTATTTGAATAGCTTAGCATTTTTTATGCAAAAAAAGATATGCATTCCTTACTGCCATTGTAGGTGCAGCTTTAATATGCTGCTCCATCTCTTTTCAGTTAAGGGTCTTTGGCTTTAAAACACGCTGAAGACCCTTGATCTATAGCTTCCATCTTCAGGGCAATATGTTAATATGCCCCCACACTTGGTTGGAGTAACCAAATACGCGTAAAATGCAAATGACATTCCTAATCGCCTCAGCCTCTACTTCCCAATGAGCAAATGTTGGCATGCTAACACGAGCAAACCGTAACACATGGTGAATACACCAAACCATTATACCTGCTAAACATCAGTTTGCTAACATTGTGCATTGGAGCAGACAGTATGGCATGCCAACCTTTTAGCATTTAGCTCCTAAAGCAGCACTGTACCGCTGCATGAGTTCCCTACTAACAACAATTTGGGTAACTTCTGTACTCCATTACCTTCACACCCCCTTCCTAAAGTGCAGAGGTGAGAACGGTAGCCGGAGCGGAACTCTCTTCCTTCCTTCTTTACACAACTATCTATCACTCTTATGCTAACACTGTGAATATGTCCAGGAAAGTTCGTCCAAGTGGCAGCTGTTATCAATCATATTTACAGCCAGCCCCACCCTTCTCTAGGAGTTTGTGTTTCTAGGCTGGGACGATTGGTTTTGTCCCTGATTTCTTCAATGATGCATTGGTGCCGATCCGATCTGTATTGTGATTTCATTTGCATTGCAATTTTGAAGCTATTAAGTGCACTTGACAGGGGTACCGCGATTTTTCTCTTCTTTAAAAACAAACAGAAGTTAGAATAATACACTTCTAGAGACAATAGATTATGAGACATCTTCCAAAATTAATGTAACATTCAGTCAGTCTGACATTTATTTCATTTGTAAAGAAGCATACATTATTGCCGTAATTTTATGCTTCTGTTCCTTGTTTTTTTGAAAAAGGATATGATGTAGCTCTTGCACCGTGATATTCAGAAAATAATTAGGAGAATCACTGGTAAAAAAAAAAGAAAAATCCTTATTTCTAGTATTTTCTGTATGGAGGTGGTGGTGGTGAGGGTGGTGAGGGTGCTGGTCCTGCAGCCATTGGAAATGTTTCTACATAAGACGATCTTTTATATAACAATAATTAAAATTTATAAGAGACTCCAGTTTTTCTGAAGCTTAAAATGCAAATCATCACAGCTCAGAGCTGCAGCTCATTGTAAACGATGCAAATGTACTTCTGTAGCCCTGCATCTGTACTAAAGTCACATTGTCAGCGACAACATATACTGTATATCCCCTGTGTATTCGATTATCTCATCCCGACATGAATGCTCATTACAGAAACTCTTTTCTCCCTCATTTAGAGAGAGCAAATGTGAATGTAATTAAAAAACACAATGTATGAACATGTGATGAAGGAGACTGTCTTTAGTGTTGTCTTAATGGCATTTATGCATCGGATGTTTGAAAGAGTCAAACAAGAGGAGGAGCAGATGAAGCCGCGCAGACTGGAGGTTAAGATGAACGGGAACAGAGAGAGAGGAGAGAATGGAGTCAGTCACCAGGTTCGACATCATTTTTTTTTTTTAAGCTTTATTTATCAGGGTAAGTCGATTGAGAACAACTTCTCATTCGCAGTTTCCACCTGTCACATTCACACGGTTACATTCATACCTGGAGCTGCCCAGTACAACCCCAGCTGGCTGATTGAGCAGCTCCACTGAGCAGTTGGAGGTTAACGGCCTCACCCTCAGTGGTGGTAATTTGAGTATGCACAAGCCAGCTCTTTCACTTTCCCCCACTCCAGATTTTTCCCCGTCGGTCTGGGGATTGAACTCCCTTCTAACCACTCAGGCCTAGTTCCACTTCCGGATTGCTCAGGTGTCACCGTGAAATTCAGCCAGATCTCTTTCATTCACCGCCGATGTCCACCTTCCGGGCCTCTTCATGTTGGCGGCATATTCGAATGTAGCCAGCCTGTGTACATGTCTAAAGAATGCTTCTCCAAAGCCCAAATTGTACTGGTTCAATTCCGTCTTAATTAGAAAATGCTATATTATCAGAAAAAGCCTTATTTGGAATATCAAGCGAGTTACTGCCCCTTTACATGACTACGTAAAATTCGGAATATTGTCATGTTAGCCGAGATAATAGTGGAGATATATTAGTGTGCTGTTAACGTACTCAGCACATCCTTCACCCCATTCATCAACTACTCCTTCACACAAAGCTGATGTTGACATTTCCTTTTGGTTGAAATAAGTTCAACATTTGACCACACACAACATTAGAGTCTCCAGACTTTGACAGTGCGAGTTGCCCTCATTACCATGCGGACACAGCTTTGGTCTTTAAGTTTTGTTGGAGAAAGGGGTTTGTCACAATGAATAGATCAAAGTGTATGCAGTGAACAAGCTGTGCTCTAGGCAGCGCAAGTAGTATGTGGTGTTATCTACCCGCACTCACCCCGACTCAGTGCACATCATCACACACAGCTCAGCTCTCTGTGCACTCACCTGCGACAAACAGTGTCTTATATACATCTGGACCTTTGTATTTATTTTTTATCTCTACTGTGTCTATATTTTTAATTCAAGGGTGTATGATGCATGAAAGAGTATTGTTGATTTCCATCACCCTGTCATAATATTGAGAGATGCCCCACAGTGTACATGCTCCAACTACATAAATTACTAAGAATCATTTTAGATGACGTCTCCACTCCACATGTGTGCATCCTGCACTTTAGGAGTTAGGGTTAGGGGATAAGGTTAGGAAGGTTAGGGACAGCCTCTACTTCACTTTTCAATACTATGTGAACAACATATAGCCTACTAAAGTTCAAATATTAGTTTCAGCACTTCAAAAGGCACTCACCACTTCAAAATTCTTACCCCTAATGTAACTTGTAATCCCCATAAATAATGGCTGAAAATTTCACTTTGTGGTAATATGAGTTCCCTTCCCTGCCTATGTCCCCAGTGGCTAGAAATGGTGATTGGGTGTAAGACCAAACCATAGGTATCCTATGCTCTGCCTTTGAGAAGGGAAGCCATTATATAGGGGCCTTCTCTCCGATTTGCCCCATGAAAGATGTTCAAGCGTGGGTACCACCCTCCCCTCCCCCCTTTCAATATAACAAAAGTACCTCCTAAGAACTCATTTGTGGGTTCTAGTGTGTAATTCTACCAAGGCTAATTTCAGGAAGATACTTCAGATACGTATTGAAGGGGACCACTAAGGGTCTATACTTAAAAACTTCAGATACAGTATTAGGGGACTACTAAAGTCTATATAAAAGAGACTTCAGATACAGTTTGGGGAACCACTAAGGTTATACAAAGAGACTTCGGGAGATACAGTATTAGGGGGTCCCTGAGGTCTACATAAAAAGAGACTTCATACGTTTAGGGGGATCACTAAACCTATATAAAAACTTCAGATACAATATTAGGGGTCATAAAGTCTATATAAAAGACTTCAGATACAGTATTAGGGGATCACTAAGCCTATATAAAAGAGACTTCAGATACAGTATTAGGGATCACTAAGGGGTCTATATAAAAGAGACTTCCAGATTACAGTATTAGGGGACCACTAAGTCTATATAAAGAGAGACTTCAGATACAGTATAGGGGACCACTAAGATTCTATATAAAGAGACTTCAGATGCAGTATTAAGGGACCACTAGTGCCGACCTTTAATGTAGGTTTCCACTAGCATTTATTTTTCTTCATCAATTAATCTGCCAATTATTTTTGTGTGTTTTAATTTCTACAAAGCGTCAAAACAAGAACAAATGTCACTATCATCCTAAAATGTATTTGGTCCCCAGCGCAATTGTTTCCAATGTACATACTAAACACATTTAATCCACATGTCTACTGTTGCATACTTCTAAATGTGTACTAATGTTCTGTTTAATGTCAAGGGTTGAAAATGTGGGGGCTAAAGTTAGCAAACAAGACCCATACGAATGATTTTATCAAAAAACAATGTTGTTTTGCCAGTTACAAATATCTGAACAAATACAGTAATAACAAACATTTGGGATAAGGCGCATTATATGAGCTTTGGGTAACTATTGCATTTGTTACTGTAATAGTGCATGTTATTGCTGTATCTGCAGTACAGAACAGCGTGGTCGGGATAGAAGCATGTTATTTCCTACGTGTGGAACAATACTGGCCAGCTCACTGCAGCGAACTAATCACACCATAGAAACTGATCAGGATGTGTGTCTTTTTCTATCACCAATGTAAAAAAGACAAGGACTGTGCGTGAGCACCATCTCATGAAGCTGTTTGCAGCAGCTAGGCTGACGTGTTTCATTACTCAATAGCCGA